>NC_069715.1:30973475-30983475 GCF_027358585.1 Pangasianodon hypophthalmus | reverse complement strand
GGCGCATGCTCTGTGCGACAGAACATCATCATGTGACCAGCCTGCTCTCTCTATATATTTTATCTCTATGGGTTACACAGATTAGGACCTCTAGTGTTCAAACAGTGAAATTGCATTAGATGTATAATTAATAGAATGCTGATTACCATGATCGCACATCGTACATTCTCTATTACAGACCAGTAGATAGAACTGGATTAAGTGTCGATACAATTGTGTGTGTGTGTGTGTGTGTGTCCAGACGAGTTCTCTGCAGTACCTGGATGCGAGGAACACTCCACTGCTGGACCATTCGGCTCCGTTCGTCGCTCGAGCTCTGAGGATCAGCGGCAGTCTGACGGTTCTGCACCTGGAGAACGCGGGACTGTCGGGACGTCCGCTAATGCTGCTGGGTGAGAGAGACTATTTAGATTAGACTGGATCAGACACAGTAGAGTTAGATTGGATCATTCGTGTTGGACTAGAACGGATCAGATATTTATGTGTTAGGTGTAGTGATATAGAAAACTGTGATATTTACCTGTACAGGTGTCGTGACATGAATTTCATTAGTCAGTTCGATTCTTTGTGATTTTAAGTGCTTTGTGTTGTTTGCTTGAAAGAGTTACCGTGTGTGTGTGTGTGTATGTGTGTGTGTATGTGTGTGTGTATGTGTGTGTGTATGTGTGTGTGTATGTGTGTGTGTGTGTGTGTGTGTGTCCACAGCTACAGCTCTGAAGATGAACATGAACCTGCGTGAACTTTATCTGGCTGATAATAAGCTGAACGGGCTGCAGGACTCGGCTCAGCTGGGAAACCTGCTCAAATTTAACTACAACATCCACATCCTCGACCTGAGGAACAACCACATCCTCGACTCAGGTCTCACCTTCATCTCGCTCTCGCTCTCTCTCTCGCTCGCTCGCTCTCTCTCTCTCTCTCTCTCTCTCTCTCTCGCTCTCTCAGACAGTAAATGGGATCTGACTGCAGGTAGGAACTAAAGTTGTGGCCAAAGTCGGACCACACACGCCGTATGATTGGTCAGAGGAATCGGTCGAGATGACCTTTTGGATTTGTCACTATATCTTTATATATATTATATATATATAGATATATATAGATATATAGATAGATAGATAGGTAGCTGTAGATATAGATATATAGAATTAAAATAGGCAGAGATGGATTTACCCAGAGTGCAGTGTGGCACTGAGGACAGAGCAGGGTTAGTGTAATCACACGATGCCATGTGAGGTGATTGGCTTTGTGTTTTAATGTTTATTCTCAAACCTCTAGACGTGACAATAACTGTTGAATAATCTGTTTAATAACTCTTTAATTACTGATTAATTACTGATTAATTACTGTTACTTCACTGGTCCTCTGTGTTAATTATAGCGAGAGAATATACAGTTATTTACACAGTCGCTTAATTTTCCTCAGACTTCCTAACCAGGTCTAATACCTGCAACCGTGCGTGCGTGTGCGTGCGTGCGTGTGTGTGTGCGTGCGCGCGTGTGTGCGTGTGTGCGCGTGTGTGTGTGTGTGTGTGTGCGTGTGTGTGTGTGTGTGTGTGTGTACGTACACAGGGTTGGCGTATATCTGTGAGGGTCTGAAGGAACAGAGGAAAGGTCTGATCACTCTGGTGCTCTGGAACAACCAGCTCACACACAACGGCATGGGCTACCTCGCTTCTGCACTGGTAACACACACACACACACACACACTCTCACACACACACTCACACACACTCGATTGGCTTCATGTTGTGTTTCCTCTGAAAACCAAACACGCAGAAAAGCTGTAACTTTTTCATTCAAGCCAAAAAAACACTAAACTCACACTCCTGTGCTTTTGTGTAATTTGTGCTCTGATTGGACGGCGTGTGTGTGTTTAGTTTACTTTTACTTTCTCTTCTCCTCCAAATGCATTCTGGGTAAAAATATGATGATGAGTAAATAATCGTCCTCGGTGATGTTCGTCACACCCGCGACTGTATCTCACGCGCTCCTTCTCAGTCGCTGCTGATGACGTGTTACGGATGTGTGTGAAAAATATCAGCGTAAACGGAGATCAGATCTAGGGGGCGTGTCCCTCTGTGTAATCACCTGACACGGCTGTCACTGATTGGCTGCTGAATCTACAGTCTGGGTGAGAAAGAAATCAGCCCCAGCCTCGCTTCTGGCTTCTTCACACCATCCTGTGTGTTTTTATTACGGCCTGTTGGTGGTGCTGTTGTGCTCGATTCTACAAAAATACAAAATGATTCACTTTAAAAGATTTAACAGCAAATAATCTGATGTGGAGCCAGAAATAAAACCTTTCACTGATGTGTGTTTATTTACACCAGACTCTGGTCATAACACACATTACACCACTGTTCTACCTCTCTCTCTCTCTCTCTCTCTCTCTCTCTCTCTCTCTCTCCAGCCGTGTACTCAGAGTTTGGAGACTCTGAATCTTGGACACAATGCGGTTGGTAACGAGGGCGTGCTCAAGCTGAAGGACGGACTGATCGCGAATCGCTCGCTGCTGCGCCTCGGCCTCGCCTCCACCAAACTGTCGTGTGAAGGTACGACCTCGGACTCAGAGCCTCATCATCGCCGTACATCGGATAAAAACCAACCCGCTTTGTGAGACGTGTGTGTGTGTGTGTGTGTGTGTGTGTGTGTGTGTGTGTGTGTGTGTTCGTGTGTTACACAGCGCTACATACACATTTACCATGACATGCATCCGCCGTGGATTCAGGATCAACCTCAGATTCGTTTTTGTTCATCTTAAAAATAAACTGTTTAATTACTTTCAGACTTACTGCCATTCATTGTATATAAGAATGAAAAGACCCGGTTTCATCAGTTATATGAACATCAGTCTGATTCAAGTAATACTACACAATAACAGTTTTAATTAGCGCAATCCTCATTTTAGAACAAAAAAATACCCTTTTTAACATTTCATAGCTAAACTGGAAAACGCTGTTCTGTTCGCTTTATACGTTCATCTTACAAATTATTTTTTTGTTACACAACATTAAATATTAAACTGACCTGCTGTCCTCCTGCATATTTTATTTATTTATTCATCATTTTAATGACCAGTTCTAGGACAGTTATTGGCACGCTTGGTAGAGCTGGGTGGAGGGGATAAAAGGACAGGAGCGGAACCCTCTGTGGTCTTCTGCTGGTGTAGCGCATCCACGCCAAGGATTGATGCTTTTCTGCTCAGCGCGGTTGTATAGAGTGATTATCTGAGTTACTTAAAGTTACCCTGTCAGCTAGAACTAGTCTAGACATTCTCCTCTGACTCTCTCATCAACATGGTGTTTTTCCTCCTGAAAATCACAGTTTCTGAAAAAGTCAAACCGACACCAGCAGCCACGCCACGGTCAGAGATCCCTGAGATCTTTTCCACATTCTGATGTTTGATGTGAACATTAACTGAAGCTATAATACCTGTATCTGTATGATTTTTATGCATTACGCTACTGACACGTGATTGACTATTTTTCAGATGATACAATACACATTAAACATCTCGATAAGTAAGACAAAACTATAAAGTTAAACAAGTAATGAATCGATACACTACATTCACCACCGATCCGATCCGATCCAATACGATTCAGTTCTACTGAATTTAAGTTTTCCGACATCTTCAGGACAAAGGAGTTTACGCTTCTCTGCGGTTTCTCAGGAACATGACAAGCTGCTTTTTTGTCTTAATTTCAAGAAAAAGAGAAAAGAGAGGCTGATGAGGGAACGACTGTTTATAGCTGCTATAACGTAAGTGACAGTGTTGCTCTTGAGCTCCTTTTCTCTTCGACACACATGCGAGAGTGAACCGGGGAGTGCGCATGGAATTTCGACATGTTGCTGTTTTTCTTTTCCGATTTTCCAATTCGAATAGTTTTTTTTTTGTAACACCTCTAGCGTACGTGTGTGTTCAGGTGCCGTGGCCGTGGCCGAGTTTTTCGCCGAGAGTCCGCGACTGCTGCGTCTGGACCTGCGGGAGAACGAGATAAAGACCGGAGGACTGATGGCTCTGTCGCTCGCTCTGAAGGTGAACACCTCACTGCTCCGCCTCGACCTGGACCGAGAACCCAAGAAAGAGACGGTGAGAGAGAACGAGAGGACATGGAAAACACACACACACACACACACACACACACATCATGTACACGCGTGTTTATCCTTCCCACTCCACTGCATCGTTCCCGTCTGTTTCTCTCTGTTTCACTACATCACAAGAATGTTTATTTTTTTAAATCAGCAGGACGAAGGATCGCTTTAAACTCGTTCTAAACTGAAGTAATGAAAAGAGTTGCCAGTTTTTATAGACAGTTCATTCCTGAGGGTTTTTTTTTTTTTTTAATTAAGATCAAAGGGACAGGTGAGTTCACCTACAAATGCAGGATTAGTTCATTATAACGTTATATTAAAAACTTTATAACCTTACACTGTAAATAAACTGAAGAAATGTAGAAAACAGTATTGGCACACTTTCTTTTCCCCCTGCTCCTCCTGTTCGTATTCGTACCTGTGTGGAAGGTTATCTGTTTATTCTGAATAATGTATTTAAATCACTACGCTGCATCCGCTGCAGGGAAACTTTACAGCCCCGTGTAACTGAAGATCATGTGATTATGACCTGTGATTTAATTGGTCAGTCAGGGAGTAACAAATCCAAAAAAACCTCCAAAATTTAACTTGACAGAAACATATTTTTGGTCTTGGTGTGTAAGTTTTTATATTTTTATACCTTATCATTTCTATTCGTGTTCTGTTTAATGACTTTTACTTACCCTCTCTCTCCCTCGTCTCTCTCTCTCTCTCTCTCTCTCTCTCCCTCGTCTCTCTCTCTCTCTCTCTCTCTCTTGTCTCTCTCTCTCCCTCGTCTCTCTCTCTCCCTCGTCTCTCTCTCTCTCTCCCTCGTCTCTCTCTCTCTCTCTCTCGTCTCCCGTCTCTCTCTCTCTCTCTCTCCCTCGTCTCTCTCTCTCCCTCGTCTCTCTCTCTCTCTCTCTCTCTCTCTCTCTCTCTCTCGTCTCTCTCTCGTCTCTCTCTCATCTCTCTCTCTCTTTCTCCCTCGTCTCTCTCTCTCTCTCGTCTCCCGTCTCTCTCTCGCTCATCTCTCTCTCGCTCGTCTCTCTCTCGCTCTCGTCTCTTCCCTTCCTCTGTGTCTCTCGCCCACAGGTGAAGAGCTTCATCGAGACGCAGCGCACCCTGCTGACCGAAATCCAGAACGGCTGCAAGCGTAACTTCGTCCTTGCTAAAGAGAAGGAGGAATCTCAGCAGCAGATGAGGCAGTCGGTGTCCATGGCTGAAATCGCCACTGAGGATCCGCCTCCTGAGGAAGAGGAGGACGCTGGAGATCAAGTCTCAGAGGGACAGAAGACCGAACGTGAGGAGGACGAACAGGAGCAGGAGGAGGCGCAGGAGGATGAGAGCGAAAAGCCGAGCGAAATCCGAGAGGATGAAGAACAAACAGCAGCCGCTCAGGAAGACTCGGATTCCGATACCGACACTGACGACGACGACGACAATGAAGATGTCAGAGAGACAATAACAGCTGCACAGACGTCAACTCTGAACCAAACCCCGCCCCCCATAAACACCACGCACAGTGCCTGTCAGACTCCGCCCATTAATACTCCTAGCTCCACCCCCGAGACGGCAAACGTGGTGTCGGGGATCAGAGTGACGGAAGCGAGCGTGTCGAGCGGAACGCCTTCTTCACCTGGACGCTGCTTTTCAGTGTCCAGCCCTGGGAGAGGACACAAGATCTTCATGGTGACGCGTGTGGAGAGTCCTCCTGAGCAGCAGCAGCAGCAGCAGAGCGACCTGACGAAGCATGTCCAGGAGAATAAAACACCTTCTGAGACATCTTCAAAACAACAGCCAGTCTCTCAGAACCAGCAGAGTGCAGAGAGAACCACTTCAGCTCAGGAGACATCTGAGGAACCTTCACGAGTATCAGCAGAGTCTAAACCAGGAGAAGCAGAACCATCACTGAGCACCACAGAGGAGCAACCTTCTACACACAGCCAAACACAGCAGGATCCGAATCCCAGCACAGAACCAGACAAGGAAACAACGAGAGATGAACTCATGCACACTGAGCATGCTCAGATCCATCACACCGCCCCTGCAGAGTCTGAGGAACTGTTCCAGGATCAGCTGAAACCTGCTGAAGAAGTGCATGAGGAACCGAGCAGCAGCAATCCAACCGGGGAGCTGCAGGAGGAACTCTCAGAACATCTGGACACAGAAATGCCAAACGATGACCAACAGCTGGATAAAGACGCCTCACTGGAGCAGGACTTGGAAACAGTAAACAGCTTTTCCTCAGCAGAAGAGGTGGAGAGTCTCGACACAGCGCCACCTGCAGGCACCATCCTGCCGAACGGCCTGAAGCCCGAGTTCACGCTGCACCTGCTGGAGCCCGAGGCGCATAAAGCGGCCTGCTGCGTCATGGAGCACAGTGAGTTTACCGTGTTTAATATCACTGTTTTAACGCGGGTGTTTAATGAGGGTGTTTAATGCAGGTGTTTAATGAGGATATTTTAACGAGGGTGTTTGAGGCAGGTGTTTAATGAGGGTGTTTAATGAGGATATTTTAACGCTGGTGTTTTAACGAGGGTGTTTGAGGCGTGTGTTTTAATGCGTGTGTTTTAATGCGTGTGTTTTAATGCGTGTGTTTTAACGCGGGTGTTTTAACGCGTGTGTTTTAACGCGTGTGTTTTAACGCGTGTGTTTTAACGCGGGTGTTTTAATGCGGGTGTTTTTCCCTGTTTTTGTCCCAGTGAGTGTGACGGCGGAGCTGAGCTGTGGTCAGGATCTGGAGGAGCTTCTGCTGGACGCCAGTTTGGACACGAGCAGAGACGCACCTTAGTGCTGAAGCGACGGTGAGACTGAAGATTATTTCAATACAGAAATTACTTCAGCAGAAACCTAATGTCATTTTACATTATTCATCATCTAAATATAATAATAAATTGTGCCTAAAAAAAAAAAAAGCTGAGGAATATCAAAATTTTTATCTTTATTAAAAATAACAAGAATATGCATGAATATGCAAATTTGGGAACGCCCCCATATTAATAACTCCATCTCTATTCATGTAATCTCATCAGAGTCTCCATTTACATCCCGATTCTCTGGGATTTATTTAACAGCTGCACACACGTCCATGAAGGAAATTTATCCAAAAAAACTCAGTTTTAATTCTAAAGGTGAATGTTGAAGTTGTTCATGTGGAGTTTTCCTTTAAGGTTTGTAGGTTAAATCTGTGATGTGTGTCCCACAGGGTCGAACCATGTGCAGAGACGAGGGGGGAGCGTTAATAATCTGTGAGCATCACTGAGCCCAGAGTCTCGCTCTCGTCCTTCCACAGCTCCTCGACTCCAAACCAGAACTCTTCTTACAGATGATTTAAACTCATTAAACAGTTAAGAACAGCTGGATCACGGATCGTCACTCACTCCTGAGACATTGTCACAAAATCGTCACGAAACCGTCACGAAACCGTCATGAAATCGTCATGAAACCGTCATGAAATCGTCATGAAACCGTCACTACACAATGAAACACAATCAACAGGTTTTTTTTTTTTTTTTTTTCCTTTAAGCGACTCTGATGAGCGGAAAATTTCATGCTGTTATCTGTCCCTACATTCCTCCTGATGATTCAGTAAAATCCCGGGGCCTGGCACAAACCAAAGACACACACACACACACACACACACACACACACACACAGACAAATACACACGTGCAGTTCTGCTCAGCGCTGCCCCCATGTGGACAATCAACATCACAGCAGCATCAAAGACTTTAAATCAGTTTCACTTTAACTTTAAGGACTGATTACAAGCAGGCATGAGTGGTGTGTGTGTGTGTGTGTGTGTGTGTGTGTGTGTGTGTGTGTGTGTGTGTGTGTGTGTGCATGAGAGAGAGACAGAGAGAGAGAGAGACAGAGAGAGAGAGAGACAGAGAGAGAGAGATTATTCTGTCTATCATTTTTGTTTGTTCCTGCTCTTTAAGGTTCTGCTCAGGATCCAGTCTTTGAGCTCCTCTCTCTCTCTCTCTCTCTCTCTCTCTCTCTCTCTCTCTCTCTGTCTATCTCTGTGTATCTCTGTGTATCTGTGTCTCTCTCTTTGTGTGTGTATGTGTGTGTGTGTGTGTATGTGTGTGTGTGTGTGATCTTAAGCATCATGTTCTAATCTTCTGGATCTCAGTTTTCCGACTCTGAAGGCTTCTGGAAATCCAAGTGAATGTTCCAAATCTGGGATTTGGGGAGTCTCTTCCGCTTTGGCTGATTTTTCCAGATCTTTCCTCATCACTCATGTTTTCCTCGCGTAAAGAAATGACACTAAAACGTTCAGGCAGAAATGTGTGTCGCTCTTCCCGTGTCTCTTCCTACCTTTCCAGTTCAACACCTCGCCTTTAATTGTCTTCTTTATTTTTGCTGCTTTCAGAAATCATTTATTTTCTATTTATTTTATTAAAATGAGTTTTTTTTTTTTCTTCTGAGTGATTTATGTTTCTGTCCTCTTTTCCCCAGTCGGTTTTTTATTAGTTGTTACTGAGGGATTTGGTTTTTAAAGATTTTTTCTCCCATACTGGTGTATATTTTCAGATAATATAAAGAGCAATTATACTTTTTTTAGGGCTAGGGAGATATTTAGGGGGTTTACGTTGATTCTATATGTATAAAATCGGGAATGGAGAGTAAACACACTGTTTCAGGGAGATGAGATATGTAGGGCGAGGATGAAAGAGGATGAAAGTTGAGTAAGTGAGTAAGAATGAATAAATACGACACTATTGTACTGTGGGGTGACACTACAGCGACAGCCAGCAGGGGGAGCCAGAGACTCACGCTCCACCTATAATATAGCTCACTTATGATGATGATGATGTAGTTTTTAATTTATTCCAGTCTCTGGCCTCTGATTGGCTCTCAGCTTTAGCACTTTGCTGAAATATGAAATAAGCAGGTTGATCTGCACGTCCACATCATCACTGTTCTCTGTGCCTCGCCTCGAACCATCCAACGTTTGTAATGCTTTAATTTTTAAATTTTTATCTGACCTGTTCAACGACTCAGAAATGTGCTGGTGACCACAATGAGATGTGTGTGTGGCCATTTTTGTTTGTTTCTCTCTCAAATAAATGCATGTAATGAAAACGTACGTGTCTGAGATGCTTTTTTGAAATAACTAACTTTTTTGCTTTATTTTTGCGTTATTATTCAGGAACGGTGAGAATCTCTGGGGACTTTAGTTCAGATGATTGTAAATCGATTCTTTGTGCGTCTTACAGCAAAATCTTTCTTTGATTTAAATACAGTTGTGAATAAAAGCGTTTTGCGTAACAGACTAAAACATAAAGCGAAATCACTGCGGATGCAGCTACAGCAGCTGAAGAGGGAATATTTATATTTTTAAATTTATACTTTTAAAAAAGGAAGGGGGGATGCAAACTTTTGCACTCTTCTCATTGTGATTGTTTAGCAACATGCACCATTTAACCATTTTGGTGAAATCAGATCAGAAAGAAACAATAAAACACAATACACTCATTTTTTTTTGCTTTATGAATGAAATTAATTTTGTCATGAGGGGAAGCTACCTTTTGTATTTGACTGTAAAGTGTGTGTGTGTGTGTGAATGTGTGTGATATTTACTGTGTGTGTATGTATGTATGTGTGTGTGTGTGTGTGTGTGTGTGTGTGTGTGTGTTGGGGAAAGTTCAGGTGTGTGTGTGCAGGATAGTGATGAGTCCACAGGACGGACGGAGCTTCGACTCTCAGCACTAAGCAGGCGTTTGGATTTGGATTATCTCCTGACCTTCGTAACAGGAGATACGCTCTGATCTATAACAGTCATATGAGCGCTCGTGGCCTTCTAACAGGATCGTTATGATCTTAAAGTTCCTCCTAAAGCATGTTTTTGAGGGACGGCCTGGAGTCAGAGCTGGTGCAGATCCTGTAATAAACACACACGCGGTCAGAAAGTTAGTCGT
>NC_069715.1:30968475-30970975 GCF_027358585.1 Pangasianodon hypophthalmus | reverse complement strand
ATTTATCTAGATGTTTGTTTGTTTGTTTGTTTCTTTGTTTGTTTGCTTGTTTGTTGTTAATCGATCGTTGTGTAAAGCAGGTGCTGTACTTCACTCTCTGAGGTTAGAGATATTTCTATATAACTGTATATAACTATAGAATAAAACTATTCTATATAACTTCTATATAACTGTTAGAAATATTGTATTATGGTGTATTTAATTAGGGTTTTTTCTGCATGTGAAAAGACAACAGTTAACATTTCAGTGAATTTATAAAGTTAATTTATATATTTATTGATTGATTGATTGCTTTAGAGTCTAGAATCAGGGTTTTTTGATGGATCGATTTGATTTGATTGTTTTTAAATAAATTTAACTGTAATCACTAAGAAATGTGTTTATCATCAGTAACACACATAATCAGCCTCAGAAAATTAACTGGAAAATGTATAAATTTGCTTTATTTTCCGTTTCAGTGAGTTTCCAGCAGGGGGCGCTGTGATCCACTGGGATTCAAAAACAACCACAGATGCTGGAGTTTTACTTTTTATCTGTTGTCTAAATGTTTAGATGTGAAATTAGAGTTTAGAAAATGAGAAACAATAAAGAAGTACACATGTAGAATAAATGCAATGCTGAAATGGGATAGGTGTGTGCGTGTGTGCGTGTGTGTGTGTGTGCGCGTGTGTGTGTGTGTGTGTGTGTGTGTGTGTGTGTGTGTGTACATACAGAAAGATGTTCAGTATACAGTATGTGTATATATAAATATTTATTGCACATACAGAAATACAGCCTTTATTCTACTTTTCTCCTTATTTGTGTTTAAATCTTCATGACATTTAGAAGGCAATAAGCAGAAATATATATAAACTGTGCAGTGTGTGAACATTTTTAGGAATTTTTATGATTTTTTAGTTATTGTAGTGTGAATCCGCTCTAGAGAAATTATTTAGAGTGGAAGTGTAGAAGTGAGGATGAGGATGATGAGGAGTGAAATGAAGGTTTTCTACCTGGTTAATGATTTTGAAGATACTCTGTCTATATTTTGAAGTAAGTGTAATGTGCTAGGTGTGTGTGTGTGTGTGTGTGTGTGTGTGTGTGTGGTAGGTGTGTGATGGACAGGTCAGAGGTGTGGGCGGAGCCTCCGCACAGGTGCATGCTGGTCCTGACGTGTGCGCTCCTGGTGTGTGAGGTCGTCGTTGGACGTCTCTGTAACTCCCTCATTAACATGGTGGACAGCTTCCACACCCTCTACGTCCTCATTGGCATGACAATGTCCACACGAGGTGCTGAGGAGAACCCCAGCGTCTCAGCAGAACCGCAGGACGTGTCGTGTCCCGACTCCGGCGCTGTGGAGAACCGCACGTCTCCGCTCTCTGATGGAGCTCAGTACTCTAGGCTCCGCGTGCAGCCGGTCGGAGGTCTGATCTCAGCCCTGCTGCTCTCCTCACTGTGTGTGTCCTTCAGCTTCGATATCCTCAGCCACACACTGCAGCCTCACCCCATACAGCGCCCTCTACTGGCCACGGCTGTAGGCGCCGTCAGTCTGCTGTTTAATCTTCTGCTGCTGGTGTGGAGAAGACCGAGACAAACAGACGCAGGAGTTAAAGAACTGAGAAACGGCGAGACAGAAACTCCTTTAACTCCAGCAGGTATGATGTTTTTTATTCTGTAGCTCATCAGCTTTGTAAAGACTTTTTGAACATTTTTAAACGTCTCCTCTGCAAGGTTCTCCTCACGATGGCGTCCTGATGTTCTGTAACCCCGGAGCGTCCAGCGTTCTCAGTCCAGACTCTCAGGATCACACCGTTCATCCTCAGCCCACCTCCATTTCCCACGATTCCACTCACACAGAAACAGTCGGAGAAGAGTCGAAGTGCTGCAGCAGAGGCTCAGGCCACGCTGGTGAGAAACGTTCCTCACACGTCACCACCGTTATTCTATTTGTTTCACCCAGAAACAAAGGGAGTGAAAACTTTTGCACTTAATTGTAAATGTGCACATCATGATTAAAATGTGTTGGTTATAAATCTGTGCAAACTGATAAGTTCAGGTGTAAAATATTCCTATTTCACATTCGGGATTGGTTTAGAAGTATCGAACATGGCCGAGAAAAGATCAGCATACAGTCTGGTTCATAAATATTTGGACACTGACAAAGTTATTGTTTATTATCTGTCTAGTTCAGTAGAGTTCAGCAGAACCAGTGGAGCAGGTTCTCTCGTATTTATTGATGATGTGAGTGCTGAGAAAAGTAGCAGGGCGATATTATCCGCTCACATTGACATGAAGCGAACTTCTAAACCAACCCAAGACTTTTTTAAGGTAAAGACGTGAAATGTTCCGTCACCTGAGCTGAAATGAACTGAGCTGAAGGTAAAACTGAAGACAAAACACCTGAAGAACAAACAGGACGTGAAGACAGCTGCAGTAAAGATCTAGCAGAACATCACCAGGGAAGAACCCCAGCGTCTGCTGATGTCTGAGCTCCAGATTTCATACAGTCATTGATTCATAA
>NC_069715.1:30953475-30960975 GCF_027358585.1 Pangasianodon hypophthalmus | reverse complement strand
TAGTGAGTGTGTGTGTGTGTACAGGTGTAGTGAGTGTGTGTGTACAGGTGTAGTGAGTGTGTGTGTACAGGTGTAGTGTGTGTGTGTGTGAGTGTGTGTACAGGTGTATTGTGTGTGTGTGAGTGTGTGTACAGGTGTAGTGAGTGTGTGTGTGAGTGTGTGTATACAGGTGTAGTGAGTGTGTGTGTGTACAGGTGTAGTGAGTGTGTGTGTACAGGTGTAGTGAGTGTGTGTGTACAGGTGTATTGTGTGTATGTGTGTGTACAGGTGTAGTGAGTGTGTGTGTGTACAGGTGTAGTGAGTGTGTGTGTACAGGTGTATTGTGTGTGTGTGTACAGGTGTATTGTGTGTGTGTGAGTGTGTGTACAGGTGTAGTGAGTGTGTGTGTACAGGTGTAGTGAGTGTGTGTGTACAGGTGTAGTGAGTGTGTGTGTGTACAGGTGTAGTGAGTGTGTGTGTGTACAGGTGTAGTGAGTGTGTGTGTGTGTGTGTACAGGTGTAGTGAGTGTGTGTGTGTGTGTACAGGTGTAGTGAGTGTGTGTGTACAGGTGTAGTGAGTGTGTGTGTACAGGTGTAGTGAGTGTGTGTGTACAGGTGTAGTGAGTGTGTATGTGTGTGTACAGGTGTAGTGAGTGTGTATGTGTGTGTACAGGTGTAGTGAGTGTGTGTGTGTACAGGTGTAGTGAGTGTGTGTGTGAGTGTGTGTGTGTACAGGTGTAGTGAGTGTGTGTGTGTGTGTGTGTACAGGTGTAGTGTGTGTGTGTACAGGTGTAGTGAGTGTGTGTGTGTGTGTACAGGTGTAGTGAGTGTGTATGTGTGTGTACAGGTGTAGTGAGTGTGTATGTGTGTGTACAGGTGTAGTGAGTGTGTATGTGTGTGTACAGGTGTAGTGTGTGTGTGAGTGTGTGTACAGGTGTAGTGTGTGTGTGAGTGTGTGTACAGGTGTAGTGAGTGTGTGTGTACAGGTGTAGTGAGTGTGTATGTGTGTGTACAGGTGTAGTGAGTGTGTATGTGTGTGTACAGGTGTAGTGAGTGTGTATGTGTTTGTACAGGTGTAGTGAGTGTGTATGTGTTTGTACAGGTGTAGTGAGTGTGTATGTGTGTGTACAGGTGTAGTGAGTGTGTGTGTGTACAGGTGTAGTGAGTGTGTGTGTGAGTGTGTGTACAGGTGTAGTGAGTGTGTGTGTGTACAGGTGTAGTGAGTGTGTGTGTGTACAGGTGTAGTGAGTGTGTGTGTGTACAGGTGTAGTGAGTGTGTGTGTGTGTGTGTGTACAGGTGTAGTGTGTGTGTGTGTACAGGTGTAGTGTGTGTGTGTACAGGTGTAGTGAGTGTGTATGTGTGTGTACAGGTGTAGTGAGTGTGTATGTGTGTGTACAGGTGTAGTGTGTGTGTGAGTGTGTGTACAGGTGTAGTGAGTGTGTGTGTACAGGTGTAGTGAGTGTGTGTGTGTACAGGTGTAGTGAGTGTGTGTGTACAGGTGTAGTGAGTGTGTATGTGTGTGTACAGGTGTAGTGAGTGTGTGTGTGTGTGTGTACAGGTGTAGTGAGTGTGTGTGTGTACAGGTGTATTGTGTGTATGTGTGTGTACAGGTGTAGTGAGTGTGTGTGTGTACAGGTGTAGTGAGTGTGTGTGTGTGTACAGGTGTAGTGAGTGTGTGTGTGTACAGGTGTAGTGAGTGTGTGTGTACAGGTGTAGTGAGTGTGTGTGTGTGTACAGGTGTAGTGAGTGTGTGTGTGTACAGGTGTAGTGAGTGTGTGTGTGTACAGGTGTAGTGAGTGTGTGTGTGTACAGGTGTAGTGAGTGTGTGTGTACAGGTGTAGTGAGTGTGTCTGTGTGTGTACAGGTGTAGTGAGTGTATGTGTGTGTACAGGTGTAGTGAGTGTGTATGTGTGTGTACAGGTGTAGTGAGTGTGTGTGTGTACAGGTGTAGTGAGTGTGTGTGTACAGGTGTATTGTGTGTGTGTGAGTGTGTGTACAGGTGTATTGTGTGTGTGTGAGTGTGTGTGTGAGTGTGTGTATACAGGTGTATTGTGTGTGTACAGGTGTAGCGAGTGTGTGTGTACAGGTGTAGTGAGTGTGTGTGTACAGGTGTAGTGAGTGTGTGTGTACAGGTGTATTGTGTGTGTGTGAGTGTGTGTACAGGTGTAGTGAGTGTGTGTGTGAGTGTGTGTATACAGGTGTATTGTGTGTGTACAGGTGTAGTGAGTGTGTGTGTACAGGTGTAGTGAGTGAGTGTGTGTGTACAGGTGTAGTGAGTGTGTGTGTGTGTACAGGTGTAGTGAGTGTGTGTGTACAGGTGTAGTGAGTGTGTGTGTACAGGTGTAGTGAGTGTGTGTGTGTGTGTACAGGTGTAGTGAGTGTGTGTGAGTGTGTGTGTACAGGTGTAGTGAGTGTGTGTGAGTGTGTGTGTACAGGTGTAGTGAGTGTGTGTGTGAGTGTGTGTACAGGTGTATTGTGTGTGTGTGAGTGTGTGTACAGGTGTAGTGAGTGTGTGTGTGAGTGTGTGTATACAGGTGTATTGTGTGTGTACAGGTGTAGTGAGTGTGTGTGTACAGGTGTAGTGAGTGAGTGTGTGTGTACAGGTGTAGTGAGTGTGTGTGTGTGTACAGGTGTAGTGAGTGTGTGTGTACAGGTGTAGTGAGTGTGTGTGTACAGGTGTAGTGTGTGTGTGTGAGTGTGTGTACAGGTGTATTGTGTGTGTGTGTGTGTGTGTACAGGTGTAGTGAGTGTGTGTGTGAGTGTGTGTATACAGGTGTAGTGAGTGTGTGTGTGTACAGGTGTAGTGAGTGTGTGTGTGTACAGGTGTAGTGAGTGTGTGTGTACAGGTGTAGTGAGTGTGTCTGTGTGTGTACAGGTGTAATGAGTGTATGTGTGTGTACAGGTGTAGTGAGTGTGTATGTGTGTGTACAGGTGTAGTGAGTGTGTGTGTACAGGTGTAGTGAGTGTGTGTGTACAGGTGTATTGTGTGTGTGTGAGTGTGTGTACAGGTGTATTGTGTGTGTGTGAGTGTGTGTACAGGTGTATTGTGTGTGTGTGAGTGTGTGTGTGAGTGTGTGTATACAGGTGTATTGTGTGTGTACAGGTGTAGCGAGTGTGTGTGTACAGGTGTAGTGAGTGTGTGTGTACAGGTGTATTGTGTGTGTGTGAGTGTGTGTACAGGTGTAGTGAGTGTGTGTGTGAGTGTGTGTATACAGGTGTATTGTGTGTGTACAGGTGTAGTGAGTGTGTGTGTACAGGTGTAGTGAGTGAGTGTGTGTGTACAGGTGTAGTGAGTGTGTGTGTGTGTACAGGTGTAGTGAGTGTGTGTGTACAGGTGTAGTGAGTGTGTGTGTACAGGTGTAGTGAGTGTGTGTGTGTGTGTACAGGTGTAGTGAGTGTGTGTGAGTGTGTGTGTACAGGTGTAGTGAGTGTGTGTGAGTGTGTGTGTACAGGTGTAGTGAGTGTGTGTGTGAGTGTGTGTACAGGTGTATTGTGTGTGTGTGAGTGTGTGTACAGGTGTAGTGAGTGTGTGTGTGAGTGTGTGTATACAGGTGTATTGTGTGTGTACAGGTGTAGTGAGTGTGTGTGTACAGGTGTAGTGAGTGAGTGTGTGTGTACAGGTGTAGTGAGTGTGTGTGTGTGTACAGGTGTAGTGAGTGTGTGTGTACAGGTGTAGTGAGTGTGTGTGTACAGGTGTAGTGTGTGTGTGTGAGTGTGTGTACAGGTGTATTGTGTGTGTGTGAGTGTGTGTACAGGTGTAGTGAGTGTGTGTGTGAGTGTGTGTATACAGGTGTAGTGAGTGTGTGTGTACAGGTGTAGTGAGTGTGTGTGTACAGGTGTAGTGAGTGTGTGTGTACAGGTGTATTGTGTGTATGTGTGTGTACAGGTGTAGTGAGTGTGTGTGTGTACAGGTGTAGTGAGTGTGTGTGTGAGTGTGTGTATACAGGTGTAGTGAGTGTGTGTGTGTACAGGTGTAGTGAGTGTGTGTGTACAGGTGTATGTGTTCTTCACTCAGCCCAGGTGAAGTTCCTGTACAGGTGTAGTGTGTGTGTGTGTGAGTGTGTGTGTACAGGTGTAGTGAGTGTGTGTGTACAGGTGTAGTGAGTGTGTGTGTACAGGTGTAGTGAGTGTGTGTGTACAGGTGTAGTGAGTGTGTATGTGTGTGTACAGGTGTAGTGAGTGTGTGTGTGTGTGTGTACAGGTGTAGTGAGTGTGTGTGTGTACAGGTGTATTGTGTGTATGTGTGTGTACAGGTGTAGTGAGTGTGTGTGTGTACAGGTGTAGTGAGTGTGTGTGTGTGTACAGGTGTAGTGAGTGTGTGTGTGTACAGGTGTAGTGAGTGTGTGTGTACAGGTGTAGTGAGTGTGTGTGTGTGTACAGGTGTAGTGAGTGTGTGTGTGTACAGGTGTAGTGAGTGTGTGTGTGTACAGGTGTAGTGAGTGTGTGTGTGTACAGGTGTAGTGAGTGTGTGTGTACAGGTGTAGTGAGTGTGTCTGTGTGTGTACAGGTGTAGTGAGTGTATGTGTGTGTACAGGTGTAGTGAGTGTGTATGTGTGTGTACAGGTGTAGTGAGTGTGTGTGTGTACAGGTGTAGTGAGTGTGTGTGTACAGGTGTATTGTGTGTGTGTGAGTGTGTGTACAGGTGTATTGTGTGTGTGTGAGTGTGTGTGTGAGTGTGTGTATACAGGTGTATTGTGTGTGTACAGGTGTAGCGAGTGTGTGTGTACAGGTGTAGTGAGTGTGTGTGTACAGGTGTAGTGAGTGTGTGTGTACAGGTGTATTGTGTGTGTGTGAGTGTGTGTACAGGTGTAGTGAGTGTGTGTGTGAGTGTGTGTATACAGGTGTATTGTGTGTGTACAGGTGTAGTGAGTGTGTGTGTACAGGTGTAGTGAGTGAGTGTGTGTGTACAGGTGTAGTGAGTGTGTGTGTGTGTACAGGTGTAGTGAGTGTGTGTGTACAGGTGTAGTGAGTGTGTGTGTACAGGTGTAGTGAGTGTGTGTGTGTGTGTACAGGTGTAGTGAGTGTGTGTGAGTGTGTGTGTACAGGTGTAGTGAGTGTGTGTGAGTGTGTGTGTACAGGTGTAGTGAGTGTGTGTGTGAGTGTGTGTACAGGTGTATTGTGTGTGTGTGAGTGTGTGTACAGGTGTAGTGAGTGTGTGTGTGAGTGTGTGTATACAGGTGTATTGTGTGTGTACAGGTGTAGTGAGTGTGTGTGTACAGGTGTAGTGAGTGAGTGTGTGTGTACAGGTGTAGTGAGTGTGTGTGTGTGTACAGGTGTAGTGAGTGTGTGTGTACAGGTGTAGTGAGTGTGTGTGTACAGGTGTAGTGTGTGTGTGTGAGTGTGTGTACAGGTGTATTGTGTGTGTGTGTGTGTGTGTACAGGTGTAGTGAGTGTGTGTGTGAGTGTGTGTATACAGGTGTAGTGAGTGTGTGTGTGTACAGGTGTAGTGAGTGTGTGTGTGTACAGGTGTAGTGAGTGTGTGTGTACAGGTGTAGTGAGTGTGTCTGTGTGTGTACAGGTGTAGTGAGTGTATGTGTGTGTACAGGTGTAGTGAGTGTGTATGTGTGTGTACAGGTGTAGTGAGTGTGTGTGTACAGGTGTAGTGAGTGTGTGTGTACAGGTGTATTGTGTGTGTGTGAGTGTGTGTACAGGTGTATTGTGTGTGTGTGAGTGTGTGTACAGGTGTATTGTGTGTGTGTGAGTGTGTGTGTGAGTGTGTGTATACAGGTGTATTGTGTGTGTACAGGTGTAGCGAGTGTGTGTGTACAGGTGTAGTGAGTGTGTGTGTACAGGTGTATTGTGTGTGTGTGAGTGTGTGTACAGGTGTAGTGAGTGTGTGTGTGAGTGTGTGTATACAGGTGTATTGTGTGTGTACAGGTGTAGTGAGTGTGTGTGTACAGGTGTAGTGAGTGAGTGTGTGTGTACAGGTGTAGTGAGTGTGTGTGTGTGTACAGGTGTAGTGAGTGTGTGTGTACAGGTGTAGTGAGTGTGTGTGTACAGGTGTAGTGAGTGTGTGTGTGTGTGTACAGGTGTAGTGAGTGTGTGTGAGTGTGTGTGTACAGGTGTAGTGAGTGTGTGTGAGTGTGTGTGTACAGGTGTAGTGAGTGTGTGTGTGAGTGTGTGTACAGGTGTATTGTGTGTGTGTGAGTGTGTGTACAGGTGTAGTGAGTGTGTGTGTGAGTGTGTGTATACAGGTGTATTGTGTGTGTACAGGTGTAGTGAGTGTGTGTGTACAGGTGTAGTGAGTGAGTGTGTGTGTACAGGTGTAGTGAGTGTGTGTGTGTGTACAGGTGTAGTGAGTGTGTGTGTACAGGTGTAGTGAGTGTGTGTGTACAGGTGTAGTGTGTGTGTGTGAGTGTGTGTACAGGTGTATTGTGTGTGTGTGAGTGTGTGTACAGGTGTAGTGAGTGTGTGTGTGAGTGTGTGTATACAGGTGTAGTGAGTGTGTGTGTACAGGTGTAGTGAGTGTGTGTGTACAGGTGTAGTGAGTGTGTGTGTACAGGTGTATTGTGTGTATGTGTGTGTACAGGTGTAGTGAGTGTGTGTGTGTACAGGTGTAGTGAGTGTGTGTGTGAGTGTGTGTATACAGGTGTAGTGAGTGTGTGTGTGTACAGGTGTAGTGAGTGTGTGTGTACAGGTGTAGTGAGTGTGTGTGTACAGGTGTATTGTGTGTATGTGTGTGTACAGGTGTAGTGAGTGTGTGTGTGTACAGGTGTAGTGAGTGTGTGTGTACAGGTGTAGTGAGTGTGTGTGTACAGGTGTATTGTGTGTATGTGTGTGTACAGGTGTAGTGAGTGTGTGTGTATACAGGTGTAGTGAGTGTGTGTGTATACAGGTGTAGTGAGTGTGTGTGTGAGTGTGTGTGTATACAGGTGTAGTGAGTGTGTGTGTGTACAGGTGTAGTGAGTGTGTGTGTACAGGTGTAGTGAGTGTGTGTGTACAGGTGTATTGTGTGTATGTGTGTGTACAGGTGTAGTGAGTGTGTGTGTGTACAGGTGTAGTGAGTGTGTGTGTACAGGTGTATTGTGTGTGTGTGTACAGGTGTATTGTGTGTGTGTGAGTGTGTGTACAGGTGTAGTGAGTGTGTGTGTACAGGTGTAGTGAGTGTGTGTGTGTACAGGTGTAGTGAGTGTGTGTGTGTGTGTGTGTACAGGTGTAGTGAGTGTGTGTGTGTACAGGTGTAGTGAGTGTGTGTGTACAGGTGTAGTGAGTGTGTATGTGTGTGTACAGGTGTAGTGAGTGTGTGTGTGTACAGGTGTAGTGAGTGTGTGTGTGTGTGTGTGTGTGTGTGTGTACAGGTGTAGTGAGTGTGTATGTGTGTGTACAGGTGTAGTGTGTGTGTGAGTGTGTGTACAGGTGTAGTAAGTGTGTGTGTGTACAGGTGTAGTGAGTGTGTGTGTACAGGTGTAGTGAGTGTGTGTGTACAGGTGTAGTGAGTGTGTATGTGTGTGTACAGGTGTAGTGAGTGTGTATGTGTGTGTACAGGTGTAGTGAGTGTGTATGTGTGTGTACAGGTGTAG
>NC_069715.1:30930975-30948475 GCF_027358585.1 Pangasianodon hypophthalmus | reverse complement strand
CAGGTGACTGATGACCGCGGCCGAGTCGATGACCTGCTCGGTGCCCTCGTTGATGGCGATGTTGTGCTCGCCGAGACGCACCTGAATACGGGGCTTATAGCAGTGAGCGGCCGACAGGACCCACTGGCTGTTGATCAGAGAACCGCCGCAGAAGTGGTAGCCGGCGTTCAGAGACACGATGTACGGCAGGCTGTGCTTCTGACACTCGTAGCCTCCGACGATCTTGTCGTCATCGTCCAGCGGCGCAGCGTGGACAGCGGCGAGCACGGCCAGGAAAACCAGAGCCTTCATGGTTCCTGTTGGAGAGGGAAGTCTCGGATGTTTGGACTGTCCAAGAACACGGCTTTATATACGCTGAGAACCGGCTTTACCTCACGCTGGCTCAAGGACACGACGTATGTAGAAATAACGTGCACACACACGTGTTGAAGAGTAACCAGTGTGTGAGCCGCCATGTGGTTACTGATAAGGCTGAACAATCTCCTGCACATGAGGTGCTCCTGATAGTACATGTGTATAATCTCTATATGTACATCATATCCAGCTTTAGGCTACACATCAATGTTAAACACACACACACACACAGAGGAATAAAATTCACTAATAACATCGTTTACTACAGGAGACTTGACAAACGTTGCTCATGACTGCAACAGTCCAATTAAAGTTCCAACACGTTAACAAACACGACATTAATAAAGTAAAATGAATATTTCTAACATGTCGAGTGTCTGAACTGCTCACATGTGAGTGATCTAAATCTAAATCTGCATTTCTGTAAAGCTGCTTTGTGACAGTCATTTGTTAAAAGTGTGATATAAATAAAATCGACTTGCATTAATTAGAAGTAATGAAAAATTTAGAAAAAGATCAAATAAATAAATGTATTGAAAAGAAATTTCAATAAATAGTCTTAAGAAAAAGGATGTTGAAAAAACAGGAAAAGGAAAAAAAGAACAAATTATGTTGTTAATAATGAACAAACTATTTTATATTAATGATGGCGTGTCTGTGGAAGTGTGGACTTGTTCGCTGTAGGTCATGTGACATCAGGAATAATTTGAATATTAAAATGAGAACTCCTTTTTTAGCAACTGCCATCTGTCAAATAAATAAATAAAAGTCCTGTGTGGTTGTAATAGTGATAAAACTGTAATAAAACACAAGGAAGTCCAGGGGTGTGAAAACTATTGAGTAAATTTATATATTTATAATTCACTGATGATATAAAAGTCTATAAAATTGCAGTTTTTTGTGAAACAAAAATAAAATCATTTATTGTTCATGTTTAATGTGAGCTTGAACCCTAAAAACATCAGGAGAAAGACAAATCGATCATTATTAGGAAAAAAAATAGTGAAATTAAAACCTTTTAACACTCACAAGTGTAGAATTTCTAAATCTGTGAAATAAAAATAATTACAGATCGGATCAGAAATCGTACAGATCTTTAACCCGAGCGAGCGCTGATGTCTGTTCCTATAGTTCCTGTTTAATCTGTTTAACTTTCACACATTTGGCAAAATTCTCACCGAGTCACCGTAAAGATCTCCAGGAAATCAGACGAGAGGAAAAGTCACAGCTGCTTTACACAGCAAGTTCTTTCACGCAGCAGCAGACTGATTATTCTGATTATCGTTGTTAGGAATTTATTAGTGAAACACTGGCACTGTGCTGTATAACGAGGTTTATTATATATATCTCTGTGAGAAGAGACGCAAATGCAGGAATTATTCATCATAAAACGATAAAATTGCTGTGTGGTGCCGTAACTGTGCTTTAAAGTTTTTAGTAAAATATCGTCATAATGTCGCTGTACAAAACCCAAACAGAATCATTTCCTGTTACGCCTTATAATAAAAATACACCTTCTCATATCGTGTGAAAAATTTTAAACTTATTTATAAAAATCATGTGGAACTGATACACAGCGTCATGTGCTTTACATGAACTCAGTATGTTTAATGACTAGGAATAAATTCATTAATATGCTGATTATATGCATGAATATGGATTTAAACAATTACAAATAAAAACACAACAAAGCTTTACACACAGCGGAGTGGATTTTCTGATAGATTCTAACTTTGTTTGAGAAAATAAAACTTTTTTCTTTTAGAGAAAATGTAGAATGTTCCATAAAACTGCTGCAGAATAAAAAAATATAAAAATGCAGTACTGTGTAACAGTATTTTAAAATATTTTATAAGTTAAAAAGTCTTTAAGTTTAGAACTTTAAGTAGTGTTGGAGTTCTCTAATCTCTGATCAGGTTATTGTAAGTCTTTATTAGGAAAAATTAAATTAAATTAAATTAAATTAAATTAAATTAAATTAAAAAGCCAGGAAAGTCAGAGCTGCTGTTATAGAAAACTGAAGGAGTAGGAGTAGAAGTGAACGTCTGGCAGATTTTTTCAATCTTCTCATCATAAAAAGTGGCAAAGTCTTCAGCGGTCAGGGAGGATGGAGCAGGAGGAACCGGTGGGATGAGTAGTGAAGAAAAGATATTGTGGAGCTTGCAAGGATCTTGTGCAGAGGCTTCCAGCTTTTTCTTGTAGAAAGCAGTCTTAGCAGAAGTCACTTCAGAGGAGAATTTGGACAGGAGAGCGCAGTAAGAGACAAGATCTGTGTCGAGTTGTGATTTCTTCCACTTTCTCTCTGCTGTTTTTAATTCTCTCAGATTACTGCATAACACATCCGATAGCCAAGGAGCAGGGCAGGAAGTCTTCCCGGGTTTAGAAGATAGAGGGCAGAAGAGGTCCATGGATGAGGAAAGTGAGGAGAGGAGAGTGTCAGTGGCTAGCTCCAATGGTAGGGAGGAAGAGGAGTCAGGGTCGGGAAGGGATGATGGGGTGCAGGAAGCTAAGGAGGAAGGGGAGATAGAGTGGAGGTTTTTACGAGTGGGAGAGAAGTATAGATTCAATTCAATTCAATTTTATTTGTATAGCGCTTTTAACAATGGACATTGTCACAAAGCAGCTTTACAGAAATAAATGGATTCACAAAAATATATTGTAAATATTTGAATTTATCACTGTGAATTTATCCCTAATGAGCGAGCCAGAGGTGACGGTGGTGAGGAAAAACTCCCTGAGATGATATGAGGAAGAAACCTTGAGAGGAACCAGACTCAAAAGGGAACCATCCTCATCTGGGTGCAACGGATAGTGCGATTATAAATAATTCCCTTCTATTATTGTGTACTATATGGACAAATAGTGCAATTGTGCAACCAGTAAATTCAGCACAGTTTTTGCAAGAAGTCCGGCTGGTTAAAATCTATCCACTGTCCACTGATGGAGTCCTGAGTACGAAGCTGCTCGTGGCAACTGCAGCCCCAAAGCCACTACAGCAATCGCAGTCCCAAGCCATTACAGTACAGTACAGTACAGTGCAGCTCCCCATATGAGATCCCCAAGCCATCTCCACAGCCCCCAGGTGGAATCATCCCCAGCAATCCAAATGGTTCTTCAGGTCGTCCATATGGAGCCCCAGCAGCAGCGAGCAACTCAACCGATGAGAACTCCAACCAGAAGTAGGGCATCAGGATGGGTCAGGCAGCGAGGAGGAGCAGAAGGGGTCAGGATCACTAGCATCACTGGCATCTCAGAAGTAGCGTGTGTAGCTCGACAGAGAGTGAGGGAGAGAGAGAGATGGAGAGAAAGGAAGAGATTGTTAGGTGAGCTTTTGTCCTCTAGTGGTTAAGCACGATGTACTTTGCATGCAGAGTGCAAGCAGGGACTCCGGCAAGACTAGCTATGACAGCATAACTAAAAGGGAGAGCCAGAAGCTAACACAGACATGAGGGAGTCCTGGGACATAAAACAGCAGCCTCTCCACCATCAACAAACCTGAGTGAACGTGTGAGAGTGGGGGGGCGACAGCATCCAAACATCCCAGTTCACCACAACACTCTATGCCTGTGAAACCTCCAGACCTGCTCCTGTACCTAAGAAAACTATTCACAAAAGGCTTGACTAAACAAATAGGTTTTCAGCCGAGACTTAAACACTGAGACTGTGTCTGAGCCGCGAACACTAAGTGGAAGGCTGTTCCATAACTGTGGGGCTTTGTAAGAGAAAGCTCTACCCCCAGCTGTAGCCCGCACTATTCGAGGTACCAACAAATAGCCTGCACCTTTTGATCTGAGTAGGTGTAGCGGATCATAAAAGACCAAAAGTTCACTCAGGTACTGTGGCGCGAGACTATTTAGTGCTTTATAGGTCAATAGTAGTATTTTATAATCTATGTGAAATTTGATTGGGAGCCAATGCAGTGTGGATAAGATAGGGGTGATGTGGTCATATCTTCTGATTCTAGTAAGGACTCTCGCTGCTGCATTCTGGACTAACTGGAGCTTGTTTATGCTCCTACTGGAACATCCAGACAGTAAGGCATTACAATAATCCAACCTAGAGGTAACAAAAGCATGAACTAATTTTTCTGCATCGTGTAGTGACAATATATTTCTTATTTTAGCAATATTTCTGAGATGAAAGAAAGCAATCCTAGTGATATTATCTACATGAGCTTCAAAAGAAAGACTAGAGTCGATAATCACACCAAGGTCTTTTACTGCTGCAGATGATGAAACAGAAAGGTCATCCAGAGTTATTATGTAATCAGAAAGCTTACTTCTAGCTGCATGTGGTCCTAGTACAAGTGCTTCTGTCTTGTCAGAATTAAGTAAGAGAAAGTTAATAAGCATCCAGTTTCTAATGTCCTTTACACATTCCTCAACTTTATTAAGCTGGTGTCTGTCATCTGGCTTTGCAGAAACATACAACTGTGTGTCATCAGCATAACAGTGGAAGCTAATACCATGTTTACGGATAATTTTACCCAGAGGTAGCATATATAAAGAAAAGAGCAGTGGGCCTAAAAACAGAACCTTGCGGGACACCAAACTTGGTATGAGAAGAGAAGTCACCATTTACGTTTACAAACTGATAACGATCAGTCAAATAAGACCTGAGCCAGGAAAGGGCTGTTCCCTTAATGCCTACTACATTTTCCAGTCTATCGAGGAGATTAGCATGATCAATGGTATCAAAAGCTGCACTAAGGTCAAGCAGCACCAGCAACGAGACACAACCCTGATCAGAGGCCAGTAGTAAGTCATTTACCACTTTAACCAGTGCTGTCTCTGTGCTATGATGAGGCCTAAATCCTGACTGATACATTTCATGAATGTTATTCCTATGTAAGTATGAGCATAGCTGCTGTGCTACAACCTTTTCTAGGACCTTGGAAATAAAGGGGAGGTTTGATATTGGTCTATAGTTAGACAGCTGACAGGGGTCAAGGTCAGGTTTTTTAATCAGGGGCTTGATAACTGCTAATTTAAAAGATTTAGGTACATAGCCAATGCTAAGGGAAGAACTGATTATCTTTAAAAGAGGTTTGATTGTTTCAGGAATTATCTGTTTGAGGAAACAAGTAGGTAAAGGATCTAGCATACAGGTTGATGATTTTGATGATGAAATTAGTGAAATTAGTTCGGTCTCTTCAAGCGGAGTAAAACAGTGTAATTGTTGTTTTGGTAATTGGTTTGTTTTGTTGTAATTGGTGCTTTGGGAGTCTGTGATGTACACGTCGGGTGGCGTGTCTCTGGTTTATTTGGAATATTGGGAAGTTTTATTAGAGCAGAGCTTGCACTGAGGGGTGTGTGGTTACGGTGGTGTGTATTTCATTTGGTTGTTTCGATCGATTTTGATTAGCTCTGAGGGTAAAACATAGATTTACAGACTTTTTTTCTTTAGCTGTACATTATTCTGTATTTAGATCAGTGAAAAGTTTATCTATATTCAAATAAAGTTTTAATGTGTAACCTGTAAATCTGCATATTTACATTAAAGGTTCAGCTGCAGTTAATATATTTAGATTTGTTTAATTTTCATACGTATTCAATTGAAATAAAATATATTTCAGTTCAAATATAAAGCTCGTGTTGCCTGTTTAAAGGAAATGAAAACACAAAGAGAAGTGATAAATTAGTTGGATTTTATTGACACACGTCAGACTCTCAGTTGCTGCTGATGGTGCTGCTGATCCAGGGGAGGTATCTGCACACCTTGGTGTAGACGCCGGGTTTGTTGACCTGAGCGCAGCCGTGGCCCCAGGACACGATCCCCTGCAGCTGACCGTTACACACCAGGGGACCGCCGGAGTCGCCCTGGCACGAGTCTTTACCTCCCTCCAGGAAGCCGGAGCAGAACATGTTGTCGGTGATGCGATTTGGGTAGGAATTCCTGCAGGCGGTGTCGCTCAGCACCGGGGCGTCCAGGCACATCAGTTTGTTGGGGTAGACGTTAGCTGAGGGACTGGTGTTGCCCCAGCCGGCGATGAGGCAGGACGTGTCGGGAGTGGGGCAGCTGCTGGGCAGAGACACGGCGGACACGTAGCTGTTGAAGGTGACGGGGCGGTTCAGCTTGATCAGCATGATGTCGTTGTCCAGGGTGGCGCTGTTGTAGCGCAGGTGACTGATGACCGCGGCCGAGTCGATGACCTGCTCGGTGCCCTCGTTGATGGCGATGTTGTGCTCGCCGAGACGCACCTGAATACGGGGCTTATAGCAGTGAGCGGCCGACAGGACCCACTGGCTGTTGATCAGAGAACCGCCGCAGAAGTGGTAGCCGGCGTTCAGAGACACGATGTACGGCAGGCTGTGCTTCTGACACTCGTAGCCTCCGACGATCTTGTCGTCATCGTCCAGCGGCGCAGCGTGGACAGTGGCGAGCACGGCCAGGAAAACCAGAGCCTTCATGGTTCCTGTTGGAGAGGGAAGTCTCGGATGTTTGGGCTGTCCAAGAACACGGCTTTATATACGCTGAGAACCGGCTTTACCTCACGCTGGCTCAAGGACACGACGTATGTAGAAATAACGTGTTGAAGAGTAACCAGTGTGTGAGCCGCCATGTGGTTACTGATAAGGCTGAACAATCTCCTGCACATGAGGTGCTCCTGATAGTACATGTGTATAATCTCTATATGTACATCATATCCAGCTTTAGGCTACACATCAATGTTAAACTCACACACACACACAGAGGAATAAAATTCACTAATAACATCGTTTACTACAGGAGACGTGACAAACGTTGCTCATGACTGCAACAGTCCAATTAAAGTTCCAACACGTTAACAAACACAACGTTAATAAAGTAAAATGAATATTTCTAACATGTCGAGTGTCTGAACTGCTCACATGTGAGTGATCTAAATCTAAATCCGCATTTCTGTAAAGCTGCTTTGTGACAGTCATTTGTTAAAAGTGTGATATAAATAAAATTTGCATTAATTAGAAGTAATGAAAAATTTAGAAAAAGATCAAATAAATAAATGTATTGAAAAGAAACAAATACACTAATAAGAAAAAACACTCCGGGCAAAATTATTTGTAAACATGGTATTAGCTTCCACTGTTACGCTGATGACACACAGCTGTATGTTTCTGCAAAGCCAGATGATAGACTCCAGCTTAATAAAGTTGAGGAATGTGTAAAGGACATTAGAAACTGGATGCTTATTAATTTTCTTTTACTTAATTCTGACAAGACAGAAGTACTTGTACTAGGACCACATGCAGTTAGAAGTAAGCTTTCTGATTACATAATAACTCTGGATGGTCTTTCTGTTTCATCATGTGCAGCAGTAAAAGACCTTGGTGTGATTATCGACTCTAGTCTTTCTTTTGAAGCTCATGTAGATAATATCACTAGGATCGCTTTCTTTCATCTCAGAAATATTGCTAAAATAAGAAATATAATGTCACTACACGATGCAGAAAAATTTGTTCATGCTTTTGTTACCTCTAGGTTGGATTATTGTAATGCCTTACTGTCTGGATGTTCCAGTAGGAGCATAAACAAGCTCCAGTTAGTCCAGAATGCAGCAGCGAGAGTCCTTACTAGAACCAGAAGATATGATCACATCACCCCTATCTTATCCACACTGCATTGGCTCCCAATCAAATTTCACATAGATTATAAAATACTACTATTGACCTATAAAGCACTAAATGGTCTCGCGCCACAGTACCTGAGTGAACTTTTGGTCTTTTATGATCCGTCACGCCTACTCAGATCAAAAGGTGCAGGCTATTTGTTGGTACCTCGAATAGTGCGGGCTACAGCTGGGGGTAGAGCTTTCTCTTACAAAGCCCCACAGTTATGGAACAGCCTTCCACTTAGTGTTCGGGGCTCAGACACAGTCTCAGTGTTTAAGTCTAGGCTGAAAACATATTTGTTTAGTCAAGCCTTTTGTGAATAGTTTTTTCTTAGGTACAGGAGCAGGTCTGGAGGTTTCACAGGCATAGAGTGTTGTGGTGAACTGGGATGTTTGGATGTTGTCGCCCCCCCACTCTCACACGTTCACTCAGGTTTGTCGACGGTGGAGTGGCTGCTGCTTTATGTCCCAGGGTGCCCTCATGTCTGTGTTAGCTTCTGGCTCTCCCTTTTAGTTATGCTGTCATAGCTAGTCTTGCCGGAGTCCCTGCTTGCACTCTGCATGCAAAGTACATTGTGCTTAACCATTAGAGGACAAAAGCTCACCTAACAATCTCTTCCTTTCTCTCCATCTCTCTCTCTCCCTCTCTCCCTCTCTCTCTGTCTCTCTCTCTCTCTCTCTCTCTCTCTCTCTCTCCCTCACTCTCTGTCGAGCTACACATGCTACTTCTGAGATGCCAGTGATGCCAGTGATCCTGACCCCTTCTGCTCCTCCTCGCTGCCTGACCCATCCTGATGCCCTACTTCTGGTTGGAGTTCTCATCGGTTGAGTTGCTTGCTGCTGCTGGGGCCCCATATGGACGACCTGAAGAACTGTTTGGATTGCTGGAGATGGAGCCACCTGGGGGCTGTGGAGATGGTGCTGCTTGGGGATCATATGGGGAGCTGTACTGTACTGTACTGTACTGTACTGTAATGGCTTGGGACTGTGATTGCTGTAGTGGCTTTGGGGCTGCAGTTGCCACGAGCAGCTTCGTACTCAGGACTCCATCAGTGGACAGTGGATAGATTTTAACCAGCCGGACTTCTTGCAAAAATTGTGATGAATTTACTGGTTGCACAATTGCACTATTTGTCCATATAGTACACAATAATAGAAGGGATTTATTTATAATCGCACTATCCGTTGCACCCAGATGAGGATGGGTTCCCTTTTGAGTCTGGTTCCTCTCAAGGTTTCTTCCTCATATCATCTCGGGGAGTTTTTCCTCACCACCGTCGCCTCTGACTCGCTCATTAGGGATAAATTCACACATTTACAATATTTTTTTTTAATCCATTTATTTCTGTAAAGCTGCTTTGTGACAATGTCCACTGTTAAAAGCGCTATACAAATAAAATTAAATTGAATTGAATTGAAATAAAGAAATGTATTGAAAAGAAACAAATACACTATTAAGAAAAAAGGATGTAGAAAAAGCAGGAAAAGGAAAAAAAGAACAAATTATGTTGTTAATAATGAACAAACTATTTTATATTAATGATGGCGTGTCTGTGGAAGTGTGGACTTGTTCGCTGTAGGTCATGTGACATCAGGAATAATTTGAATATTAAAATGAGAACTCCTTTTTTAGCAACTGCCATCTGTCAAATAAATAAATAAAAGTCCTGTGTGGTTGTAATAGTGATAAAACTGTAATAAAACACAAGGAAGTCCAGGGGTGTGAAAACTATTGAGTAAATTTATATATTTATAATTCACTGATGATATAAAAGTCTATAAAATTGCAGTTTTTTTGTGAAACAAAAATAAAATCATTTATTGTTCATGTTTAATGTGAGCTTGAACCCTAAAAACATCAGGAGAAAAACAAATCGATCATTATTAGGAAAAAAAATAGTGAAATTAAAACCTTTTAACACTCACAAGTGTGTAGAATTTCTAAAGCTGTGAAATAAAAATAATTACAGATCGGATCAGAAATCGTACAGATCTTTAACCCGAGCGAGCGCTGATGTCTGTTCCTATAGTTCCTGTTTAATCTGTTTAACTTTCACACATTTGGCAAAATTCTCACCGAGTCACCGTAAAGATCTCCAGGAAATCAGACGAGAGGAAAAGTCACAGCTGCTTTACACAGCAAGTTCTTTCACGCAGCAGCAGACTGATTATTCTGATTATCGTTGTTAGGAATTTATTAGTGAAACACTGGCACTGTGCTGTATAACGAGGTTTATAATATATATCTCTGTGAGAAGAGACGCAAATGCAGGAATTATTCATCATAAAACGATAAAATTGCTGTGTGGTGCCGTAACTGTGCTTTAAAGTTTTTAGTAAAATATCGTCATAATGTCGCTGTACAAAACCCAAACAGAATCATTTCCTGTTACGCCTTATAATAAAAATACACCTTCTCATATCCTGTGAAAAAATTTTTAAATTATAATTTGTGTGAGAAAATAAAACTTCTTTCTTTTAAAGAAAATGTAGAACGTTCCATAAAACTGCTGCAGAATAAAAAAATATGTAAAAAAATTTAGTACTGTGTAACAGTATTTTAAAATATTTTATAAGTTAAAAAAGTTTAAGTTTAGAACTTTAAGTAGTGTTGGAGTTCTCTAATCTCTGACCAGGTTATCGTAAGTCTTTATTAGGATGAAATGAAATGAAATAAAATAAAATTTAAAAAAAAGCCAGGAAAGTCAGAGCTGCTGTTATAGAAAACTAATCAACACCTTCTGACCAATCAGAATGCAGGATTCAGCAGCACTGTGTTGTATTAAATCATTAACATGATGATTATCATTAAGATGATTTTAATAGAAGATATATGAGATACTGAATACAAGGAAAAGTCCAGGATGGATTTCTTACATAAAATTAATTCTTAAAAAGTATTTTACATATTTGTCAGGAATGTACGAGTACTCAGAGGTTCTCTGGAGAGTTAAAGGTTCTCCTTTCTCTGAACAGGGTTCTACTTGGACTCTGTTCTGAAAGGAAAACCTTCTGCTGTGGGATTTAAACTGAAGAAATGCGAATGCAGTACAAATAAAGGTACTGAAGTGTGTGTGTGTGTGTGTGTGTGTGTGTGTGTGTGTGTGTGTGTGTGAAGCACAGATTGTGTCAGATTCCTGGAAGCATTATTTAAGTTTTATTCTTTCAGAAGGAGGTTCTGCAGAAAAGGAAACCACACGAAAGCCTCAGTTCTCCGTTTATCAGATAAGTAGGATGTACAACATCCTGTTTGTGTTCTCGTCTTTACTCGTGTTTCTGCTTCTCTTCTGGTTTCTGTTGGTTTGGTGATTAATTCTATTCAACTGTCACATAAAAATAACTGAACATTAGATTACACATCATACAATAAAACTAAATTAATGTAAAACTTATTTCAGATTCATGGGTGTAAATTAAAACACACGACTGTAAGACTCAGAAACGTGAAAGTTGAAAAGCTAAAGAATTATTGAGCAGCGTTTAACTGTCGAATCATGAAGACATCAAGAGGAGAATATTTTAATGCTTTATTTAAATTTCACACAGTGATGGAGCAAAAATAAAGAAATTATTTGGCCATATTATGTGCAAAATGTCGGTTACTCAATATTAATTTCTTATTTTTAAAAGCATTGTATAAAAGCAACATCATATTCATGATCATGTAGTTATACAGCTTTGGAGTGTGATGGGAAAACAAAAGTCCTGAGCTCTCTAAACCACGCTGTGAGTTTTTCACCCAAAAACACAAACACTAACCCCTTACAGTTTATTCAGGAGAAATTTTTGACGTTCTCTGATTTTCTTCATCTTCACGCCGCTGGTTGCTGAGGTGAAGCCGTAGACTGGAGCGTGTTTAGTTTTCCTCTCACGCTCCAAAGCTGAGATCTGACGCTCCTGTTTCTGATCTATTCTAGTCCTGGTAAAGTGCCAATTATAAGACACTAATTTTAAAAATATTTTTTTAACATATCTTTTAGATGATTAGCAAAAATGATTAAGATCAGTACTCATTATAAACATATTTAATCTATCTTCTATATATTGGAATTAGAATTAGGTATCAGAGAGTATATACACAGAGCTCTATATGAAACATCACCAAACTGTCACACAAGACGTCTAAACCCCTCAGCGCTCGGCTCAGGAGCGACACGAACCGCGCTCCAGTCTACGGCTTCACCTCAGTAACCAGCGGCACGAAGGTGAAGAAAATCGGAGAACGTCGAAAATTCCTGAATAAACTGTAAGGGGTTAGTGTTTGTGTTTTTTTGGGTGAAAAATTCGACTTTCTCCGATCTTCCCCAAACTCACAGCGTGGGTTAGAGAGCTCAGGACTTAGACAGCAGCGCAGGTTTTGTTTTCCCATCACACTCCAAATCTGAGATCCGAGCCTCTGCTTTCTGATATTTTATAACATATTTAACAGGGGCAGAAATGTTTCACCGACTGGTTTGTGGTAAAGAAGGCTTTCCATGACAGCTCCATGTGTAAAGTCACTCGGCTCTTCAGCACGACTCATTCTACTGCACGGCTCTGTGCTGGATATTATGCACCTGTTAGCAGTGGGTGTGGCTGAAACACCTGAACTCAATCAATAGGAGGGGGGTGCACATACTTTTGGCAATATAGTGTACATTTATATCTTCTGATTATTAAAAGTATAAGAAGTATTTTTAGTTCCCACTTTATCACACCTGCAGCAGGTTAAATGATTAATAACAAACAACAAACACACAATAAACACACAAAACCAGAGACATGTTATGTTGCATTGTTTTACTATTTTTATAGATTTTTTTTTTTTTGAGTTGGAAAATGGCGTACAGCTTTGAAGAAACTACAGTAAAAGGTTGTTCGTTCAACGGCAGGCCAACCACGAACCTGCCAACCAAGCAACAGACACCAGAAGCGAGAAGTGAACTTTTACGTGGTTTTTTGTGGTTGCTTCTGGAATCTAGGGCTTAATTGGCAGGTCAGTGCAGACCTGGCGCTGTCCACTGCAGACCCACTGGACTCCGAGTGCAGACTGCAGGGGGGCGTCCCGTGCCCTCAGGGAGGGCGTGGCCACCCCACATGACGTCTGACACGGGGCGCAGAAGGACCGAGTGCCACACCCCTTGGCAGATGTGTTTTAACTCCTCATCCTCCTCCAGAGATCTGTAACGATGAGAACATAACGATCCTGTCAGCTTACACGATCATCACAGCAAGCACACACCTTTAATTAATCTATTCATATTTATATAATAAAACATTATTAAACATGATCATTAGGAGTTTATTATCTACATTAGAACACTTCCTGTTTGTATTTAAATCTCTCTCAGTCATCAGGCTGTAAAACCCTGGTTTATAAAATGTATTCTGTTAACTCTTATCTTCTTTTTAAGTGGCACATACTAATTTTTTTTTTTTTACATTAAACTTTATGTTCTTGGCTAATTTTCTCTATTAAACATTAAAAAGAACAAGTTTATTTTTTTGTGCATCTGATAAATAATCAAATCGTGTCCTTCAAATCAGATTACAGAAAGAGATAAATAAATTAACACCAACTGCTTTTTAGCAACTGCTTTTCACCAACTGCTTCACTTGACATGACCGCCATGTCACACACACACACACACACACACACACACTCACACACACACACACACGGATCTCTCTCTCTCCTGAACTTTGTCTAAAACACAAAACCTGGCCGACATCTTACACACAGAAACATCTTACACACAGAAACATCTTACACACAGAAACATCTTACACACAGAAACATCTGCATCATCCAGAACCTTCTGCTGCTCCACACAGCTGTACACCTCACCTCTTTACATTACTGCACAGAATTTTCCCCACAGAAATCCTCAAAAATAAACTTGAGAATTAATAAATTTTATTGTTTGTGTCGGATCAAATCCTGGGTTTATTTTTTATCCTAATGATCTCACTGGAGGTTGTGTTTTACACTCTTGCAGCTGTGATTCTCTCAGTATCAGGCTGAATAAATTCACTCACACTCTCATTACAACTGGTTACTAAAATCTCACAGTAATAAACACAAACTGTTAAAAATATTAGCTTACAGGAAAGATGCAAGCGGTGGCTACATGGCCAAATCCTCCTGGAGCAGCAGATCTGAGGAGGAGAAACACAACAATATTATTATTCATTATTCATTATAACAATGAAGATAATAAAGAAATGAAACTGAAAAAGCACAAATTCCCGACACTCACCACGAAGCGCTCTCAGTTTCAGCTCCTTCTGCAGAATGAAGAAGTCAAGAGGAAAGAAAAGACCGAGTTTCTCTTCTGCTCAGTATTTATCCTCTTTCACCCTCAGACACGCCCATGGTGAGTCAGAGACCAGTGACGTCATGGAAAGACAAACAACTCTTAAGTTTCGATTTCCACAAAACTGAAATTCAACTTAGGACTAAACTCACATGAAAGTATTAATAAAATATCAACATTAATAATGTAAATATTACAGGTGTGTAATCACCTCCTCATAGCACTTTCTCAGGGAGAATGGCATTTATTTATTTATTTATTTATTTATTTATTTATTTATTTAAAATCAGGTTACAGTCCTAAAGATGGTATTAAACTGTACTTTTCCTTGTTGCTGAGTTGGTTTAGTCTCAAGTGAACACCTTTATTACCTGGAAATGTGTGTGTAGTGTACATTTAAAGCTTTCCTTTAAAACTCATTAATGCATATTTAATCTTCTTCTTTTAAATATCCAGATTTTTTTCTGGTGAAAGATAAAAGTTCACTTTAGTTCCCTTTTTTTCCGCCCTGTCTGGATGAGGATGATTTATTGAAGCTTCTTTATTTATTGATTGATTGACTTTTGTAATTGTTATTATTTGTGTCAGATTAAAGCACAGGTTTGTTTAATGTTCTCACTGGAGGCTTTGTTTTGTTACACACTCTTACAAAAAAAAAAAAAAAAAGGTTAAATCTAGAACCTTAGTGTTCTCCAGGAGAACTTACAGCAGATTTAATTCACTTTATATTAAGTTAATGCTCAATTTCATCTGAACTGATAAATAAAAAGGTTTATTATTAAAAAGGTTCCAAGGAGAACCCTTAACCAAAGGACTTTTAAAGAACCTTTCTGAGAGTACACTGTACTGGCTTTTATTTAAGGGAAAAAAAAAAGACATTCCACAAATAAAAAAGGAAAATACGAGGTGCTGTTTGTTTGTTCACTCCAGCAATCCTGCACTTTGTGTTTCTCGTTCCTGAAGAACTGGATTAAATATTAAAAGGCCTTTTGATCAGCTTTAATCTGTAAATCTGTAAATGCCATGACTGAGTGTAGAGAAGGGGATTTCCACAGGAGAGGAGGAGAGAGAGAGAGAGAGAGAGAGAGAGGGCGAGAGAGAGAGAGAGGGAGATAGATAGATAGATAGAGAGAGAGAGGGCGAGAGAGAGAGAGAGAGAGAGAGAGGGGGAGGGCGAGAGAGAGAGAGAGGGAGATAGATAGAGAGAGAGAGGGCGAGAAAGAGAGAGAGAGAGAGAGAGATAAGAGAGAGAGAGAGGGAAAGGGAAAGTGCAGTTGGTGGCGTTACACTCCCACTATTATGAAACATCTCCATAAATCTATAACTGACTTTTAGTAGCAGCCTCGCCTTGTTTTTCTCTCTGCACTTCCACTTCCTCTGCACTACTGTGCATTAGTGTGTATCAGTGTGTGTTATTGTGCGTTACTGTGCATTAGTGTGTATTAGTGTGTGTTATTGTGCGTTAGTGTGTATCAGTGTGTGTTATTGTGCGTTAGTGTGTATCAGTGTGTGTTACTGTGCGTTAGTGTGTATCAGTGTGTGTGTTATTGTGCGTTAGTGTGTATCAGTGTGTGTTATTGTGCGTTAGTGTGTATCAGTGTGTGTTACTGTGCGTTAGTGTGTATCAGTGTGTGTGTTATTGTGCGTTAGTGCGTATCAGTGTGTGTGTTATTGTGCGTTAGTGTGTATCAGTGTGTGTTACTGTGCATTAGTGTGTATCAGTGTGTTATTGTGCATTAGTGTGTATCAGTGTGTGTTACTGTGCATTAGTGCGTATCAGTGTGTGTGTTATTGTGCGTTAGTGTGTATCAGTGTGTGTTACTGTGCATTAGTGCGTATCAGTGTGTGTGTTATTGTGCGTTAGTGTGTATCAGTGTGTGTTACTGTGCATTAGTGCGTATCAGTGTGTGTTATTGTGCGTTAGTGTGTATCAGTGTGTGTTATTGTGCATTAGCGTGTATCAGTGTGTGTTATTGTGCGTTAGTGTGTATCAGTGTGTGTTACTGTGCATTAGTGTGTATTAGTGTGTGTGTTATTGTGCGTTAGTGTGTATCAGTGTGTGTTACTGTGCATTAGCGTGTATCAGTGTGTGTTACTGTGCGTTAGTGTGTATCAGTGTGTGTTATTGTGCATTAGCGTGTATCAGTGTGTGTGTTATTGTGCGTTAGTGTGTATCAGTGTGTGTTATTGTGCATTAGCGTGTATCAGTGTGTGTGTTATTGTGCGTTAGTGTGTATCAGTGTGTGTTATTGTGCATGTTGCCTGCACCAGGTTGTGCTACTTGGCATGAAAATGCAAAATACACAAATAAGCCTTTTCTAATCAGTGATTGATTTAATAGAAGCTCAGAGCAGATTGTGCTGCAGTACTGAAACCTGCAGGATTTAGAAAGCAATATTTTAAACAAACTAAAAAAAAAGAAAATCACACAAAACAACCTCAGCAGGAGCTACAGCTGCAGTTATTTTATTAACCGGCTTTATTAAAAACCCTGATGAAAGGGACACACGTCTGTAAGGCTTCGCTATGCGCATGCTGCTGCAGTCTTCAGGATTGTTTCAATAACAAGACCGTAGATACAGAAAGTACACAGACATCACCTGATAACTGAAAATGAAGGAGTGTGTGTGTGGAACACACCTGACAGGGCCACGCTGCGTTCACCTGAGGAGCTCAGACACAAATAACACCCCCAGTGTGAACAGCAGCACTCGAGGAACTCACATTAACACCAGCAGCAGAGACACGAAGGACATGATCGAGAGCGAGAGAGAAGAACTGTACAACAGAAATGAAGGAATGATCCTCTCGAGCTCGTCTGCTCATCACTCAGGAAGCTTCACATTGAACTTGGACTTTGGTTTGAGGAAATGAAATTCACACGAAGTCGATTCAGGATGGAATGTTAAGAGTGCAAAGGAAAAGAAAAAAAAGGTTTAATCTAAAAGTGCTGGTGGCCTTCGAAGCGGACGTAGACGTCAGACGCTTAAGGGCTCCAGTTATAAAATAAAACTCGGGGGTTTAGACGAGGTGTTGCTCTAAAACACGGAGCTGGAATCGTAGATTAGTTTTATTACACTGCTGTAAACTCTGAAGCAGAAACCCGCTGCACCAGCTGAACTGAAACGCCACCCTGAAACACGTCACGTCTCTTTCTACTCACACACCTGCCACGTGTTGCACGATTCTGGTGATAACCTGCTGCGCTGGATTGTTGTCATTGCTGTGAAGTTAGTGGCTGTGTGTCGCTGTGATGTCA
>NC_069715.1:30920975-30925975 GCF_027358585.1 Pangasianodon hypophthalmus | reverse complement strand
CAGCACGTCCCCAAGTGTGTTATTCCTCTTACACCACAGCAACTTACCAATGATACAGTTTTTTTATTTATTAAAGAACATCATAATTTTTATCCATTTATAGTTACATTTAATGTTCGTGAAACAAGTTATACGTTATAGCAGCTATAAACACTCGTTCCCTCACCAGCCTCTTTATTCTCTCTCTTTTGAAGTTAATAAGACAAAAATAATCGCAGCTTGTTCCGCATGTTACTGAGAAACCGCAAAGAAGCGTAAACTCCTCTGTCCTGAAGACGTCAGAAAACTTACAGTTACAGCTTTACCTCTGACTGTTACAAAGCGCTGACACTGGAGACTCCTTCCATCAGTGTTACATAAACATTTCTCCTTACAGAAAACTTCACCATAACAACAATTACACACATTTTTTAATCTGTTTATTATCAGTGGAGCGTCTGCTGTACACGTCCCTGTGAATGAGCTGTTGCTATAGAAACGATATCGTATGAGAGCGAGAGCATTAATATAAACCTGCTGCACTACTGTCAGAGCTGCTGTTATAGAAAACTAATCAACGCCTGATGATGTATGTTAGTGTATAAACTGTTTGTAGTAAATGTTAAACTCACCGATAGTTGGGATCGTAGTCACAATTTCTCCAAGTTTCAGTTTGTACAATATTGTGGTTTTTCCTGCAGCGTCCAGACCCACTGCAACACACACACACACACACACACACACAGAGACACACACACACACAGAGACAGAGACACACACAGAGAGACACACACAGAGAGACACACACAGAGACAGAGACACACACAGAGACAGAGACACACACAGAGAGACACACACAGAGAGACACACACAGAGAGACACACACAGAGAGACACACACAGAGACACACACACAGAGACACACACACAGAGACACACACACAGAGACACACACACACAGAGACACACACACACAGAGACACACAGACACACACACACAGACACACAGAGACACACACACACAGAGACACACACACACAGAGACACACACACACAGAGACACACACACACACACACACAGAGACACACACACAGAGACACACACACAGAGACACACGTATGATTAGAGGTTCGTGTGCTGCCGTGCTCCTCACACACACACACACACACACACGCGTGTTTATATCTTTATCTTGACTACGTGGGGGTTTAATAAAGAGACGGAGCTCAGCTTAAACGCTTTAAACTCAGATTTGAGTTTGTTGATGTTCTTGTCAGAAGCAGGAATCAGAGAGTGAAGAGCGAAGCGTTTACAGCGAGACGATTTCTCACCTCCGCCTTCACGCTCGCCTCAGAGGTGCTCAGCGCTCAACGCTGCGGGTTACGGATCAGAAGGGCGGGGCTCCACGCTGCCCTTAACCCCGCTGCTCCGGGGCGCCGTATCCCAACTGACCTCTGACCCTTGACCTTAACGTCCTAACGCCTGGGATATGCGCACAAGACTATTTCACTGTGCTGTAACGGATACGTGACAAATAACGCCACGACTTCTTTAACCAGGACGACTTCACTCTTAGACGACGAGACGCCGTGTGTGTTTGGCGTGACGGAGTACGAGTTCGTAGTCGAGTGTGAGCGTTGCCGATGGCGACGGAGAGCCGCAGGGACATCAGCAGGAAACATGTGATGCGTCCGAGTGGGAGATAAAATGATATTACTGACTCTTACTGATGGAGACGGGGAATAAAGACGAAATTCTCCATCAGTCTGAGCCAATAAACACTCCTCTTAAAGTCACATGACCACTGACTCACACAAACTCCGCCCACTTTCACATGAATAAACTCTGAACATTTATTTTCAGTTCTCAGGGAATAGTGCGTGTATGTGTGTGAAGACGCACGGCCAAAAACACGCTAAAAACACTAACCATGTTTACTGCTAATGAGCTGCTACTGGAGAGCTTGACACGCCCCCTGTGGGCGGGGCATACACACTCTACAGAGCGTTTAATTGGACGAACACGAGACTAGTACAGGACGAGTCATCAAAACATTTTTATAATTTCCTACAGACGCTGTCGTATCCGCCGCCAGGATCTGCATCTCAGAGAGACTTTATGGAAAATAAATTACTTCCACAGTCGCTGTTTTATAAATAAATAAATAAATAAATAAATCTGTTAATGTGGGGATTTTAGCCGTCACAAACTTCTACATCAGAACAAATATGTATTTTTAAAATGATTAAACAGTGTTATTAGAGGTTTATTTCTGAAACCTACAGATGTACTTTAATACCGTAACTCTGTAAAACAACACATTATATTATATTACACTATTATACATTATATTATCACTTTAAACAGTTTTATTAATATATTTATTATTTATGTAAATTATTATGATTTAGATTAGGAAATGACCAGCTTCTATTACCAGATAATAATAATAATAATAATAATAATAATAATAATAACACTGAGAGCTGACACTTGAGCAGTTAGCAGTTAGCTAGTCAGTGTGTTAGCTTCCATTCAGGACTTTAAATTCGCTTAAAATGTTTTATTTCTTTTGGTTTTTCAGTTTCCACACGGAGATGGATGCAGATCATTTAAACATTTATGTAAACATTAATTTAAACACACAGACACGCTACTCTTTTTAGCGTTTCCTCACAGAATTGCGAAAGCTAAGCTAAGCTAGTTTATGCTAGGCTAGTTCATGCTAGTTTATGCTAGGCTAGTGCTAGCGGATCGGCGCTAGGGCGCGTTAGCCGGGGCAGCTGCGGTCTCTCACCCATCAGGATTCTCATCTGCTTCTTCCCGAACAGCCGCCCGAACAGAGAGGAGATGGTCAGCCCCATGCCGAGACCCGAACCGACCCGAACCGACCCGAACAGACCCGAACTCCACACGCAGCTAACGGAAACTCTCTCAGCGCGAGACGCTCCGGGTGTCCGCCTGCTGACGGGGCTCGCGCCTGCGTACTGCCACGTCACGCCCGCTGCGTGGAAGAGATGACGCAACTTCCGGTGAGGTGCCCGTGCCTGTGCCTGAGGTTCCTCTTCTTCTTCTTCTTCTGCTTCTTTTTATTGAATTTCTAAAACTCCAGAATAATTCAGCAGGTTCTCCGCCTTCAGTCCATCAGCAGTTTCACTTCACTCACCTGAATATGACATTTCAGCAGCAAAAGTGTATATTATATATTATATATTATAAATTATTACTGCTTTTGTTCTTAGGAAAATTTTATATTCATCATATAAATATACACTATATTGCCAAAAGTTTTGGGACGTCTGCCTTTACATGCACATGAACTTTAATGGCATCCCATTCTTAATCCGTAGGGTTTAATGTGGAGTTGGCCCTTTGCAGCTATAACAGCTTCAGCTCTTCTGCGAAGGCTTTCCACAAGGTTCAGGAGTGTGTTTATGGGAATTTTTGACCATTCTTCTAGAAGCACATGTGTGAGGTCAGGCACTGATGTTGGACGAGAAGGCTGTCCAAAATGTCTTGGTATGCTGAAGCATTAAGAGTTCCTCTCACTGGAGCTAAGGGGTGAAGCCCGATCCCTGAAAAACAACCCCACACCATAATCCCCCTCCACCACACTTTACACTCGGCCCCATGCAGTCAGGCGAGTACTGTTCTCCTGGGAACCACCAAACCCAGACTCGTCCATCGGATCGCCAGACAGAGAAGCGTGATTCGTCACTCCAGAGAACGCGTCTCCGCTGCTCTAGAGTCCAGTGGCGGCGCTTTACACCACTGCATCCCACGCTTTGCATTGCACTTGGTGATGTAAGGCAGGATGCAGCTGCTCGGCCATGGAAACCCTTTCCATGAAGCTCTCTACGCACTGTTCTTCAGCTAATCTGAAGGCCACGCGAAGTTTGGAGGTCTGTAGCTATTGACTGCAGAAAGTTGGCGACGTCTGCGCACTGTGAGCCTCAGCATGCGCTGACCCCGCTCTATGATTTTACGTGGTTGAGTTGCTGTTGTTCCCGATTGCTTCCACTGTGTTATAATACCACTAACAGCTGACTGTGGAATATTTAGTAGTGAGGAAATCTATCACGCTACCATGCTGGAATTCACTGAGCTCCTGAGAGTGACGCATTCTTTCACAAATGTTTGTAGAAGCAGTCTGCATGCCTAGGTGCTTGATTTTATACACCTGTGGCCATGGAAGTGATTGGAACACCTGAATTCAATGATTTGGAGGGGTGTCCCAATACTTTTGGCACTATAGTGTATATCTGAGTGACTCAGAGCCCAACCTCTGTTCATTTCCACACAGGTCACTCTGTAACATTAAAAAAAAAAAAAAAACTTTCTAACTTTCTTTCAATTTAAATATTGATCATTTAAATAAAAATAAATAAATAAATAAAAATAATTAAATCTAATATAAATATTAATTAACCTGTTAATTTAGTTAATGTTATTTGTTTGTTTATAAATAAGATGAAACATACAGTATTCCAGCCAGCAGGTGTTGAGGAGCTGTATGTGAATGTAATGGCGCCCCCTGGTGGACACTCAGTCCCGAGCAGCAGCACAGTGCTGGGCATTCCTCTGCCTCTGTAGGGGGCCAAGCACCTGCTGCTTCTTCTTCTTCTTCTTCTGCTTCTTCTTCTTCTTGGGTGTCTATAGTAGCCCATACAACCGTTTGGTAAAAAGTTGTGAAATTTGGCACACTGATTGTGGAGGGTCTAAGGAACATTATGACCAAGTTTGGGCCAAGTGCTGCCAAAGATCTAGCGCCACCATCAGGTCAAATTTGGGCCTAATATGGAAGTACTTTTATGGTCATAATTTTTGATCCACGTGTCCAGAATTTAAAAGCAGCCAGGCATCACTGGATTCCCTGGGGGGAGCTGAGTTCAGTGCACCCTATGACGTCAAGTTATGTCGCCATCTTGGATTTTGTCAAAAACTGTTTTTTTGCTACTCCTCCTACAAATTTTGTCCAATCATCACCACAAACCATAACTGACAGGGTTCCTTTCAAATAG
>NC_069715.1:30908475-30915975 GCF_027358585.1 Pangasianodon hypophthalmus | reverse complement strand
AATAAATAAAAGTGATTTTAGTTTAAATCTCATTCCCGCTGATATTTCAGCTCTTTTCTTTAGGAAATATTGTGTACCTGAGTGTTCTGGAAGTAGTGTCTCCACAGCGGACGGATTTTATCCTGACCACCAACATCCCACACGGTGAAGCAGATGTTCCTGTACTCCACCGTCTCCACGTTAAACCCTGGAGCAACAAAATCAACAGCGTTAAATCAATCTTTACGCTGCGTCTGCGTTTATTAACCAGGCGTCAGACGCGCTCTCCGCTCTGTCTGTTACTGAGGAACGTAATGGACATTTAATAATAATCTAATAATCTCATAATCTCAGAGATTAACTGTTTAACATCCACCTGAGAGATTTATTCTCATTTATAGGGTGTAAATAATTATAACCCGAGACACATAAGTAAGTAAGTAAGTAAGTAAGTAAGTCAGGGAGAGATATTCTCACCGATGGTAGGAATGGTTGTGACGATTTCTCCCAGCTTCAGTTTGTACAGTATTGTTGTTTTTCCTGCTGCGTCCAAACCCACTACAACAACATTCATCAATAAAACAGAAAAAAAAAACTTGTTTTTAGTGACTATGATTACATTTCATTTAAATGATTTAAATTACAGCTTTACAAAAGCCTCTGATTATTCCAAAGCTGCTGTTCCTCAAAATAAGGAATAGTGCAAAAATCATACTGTAAATAAAACAAACAAAAACAAACAGAAAGAATTACACGACTTTTGTAATAGATCAGGATTATTGCATAAGAACAAAGAAACACTACAGAGACTGAGATTTTTTTTATTTATATCTCTCCTGTGAATCTGAAAAATAAACACATTAATCAAACCCACAGAGGACGCAGTAAATTAATGTTAAAATGTTCATGGATTTTGAATTTAAAGGGAAATAAACTGCTCAGTTTAAGATGCTAACATTACAGCTAACTCGCTAACTAGCTTCCTCAGTTATAACGCGTTATAAAGCGTATTAATGACTAATGTCTCACACACACACACACACACACACACACACACACACACACACACACACACACACACACACACACACACACACACACACACACCTGAGGTTCATTAACGCTGTTAAATTAATACTAATTAATTGAATAGAATGAACTGGTCGCGCGCTACATCACACACACACACTGACACACTCACACACACACACACACACTTCTCACCCATTAATATTCTCATCTGCTTCTTCCCAAAAAGTCTCCCGAAGATGGATGAAATTGTTAAACCCATTATAATTCGATAATTTCTACACTTTAGGCTTTAATTCTTTCAGTAAATGTCGCGTCTCTTGCACTGTTTCCTCTCTCTGTTACAGCCGGTTAGAGTTTGCGCATGCGCGCTGCCACGTCGCTGCCAGAGGCCACCGTGGAAGGCATTGCGTCACTTCCTGTCCGAATTACGACACTGCACTTGTTTGGAGAAGCCGCTTAAATCACGTGATTAAAGTCTTTTTCATTCTTTGCTAAGTGACTTTAATAAAGTGCTCCGAAATGTAAAAATGCAGAATTTAACTCAATAACATGAATTATTATTTTTTTTTTGGAAAACTATAAATGAAAGAATTCTTCAGTTTGGGTTTTAAGGGTTTGTGTTTAGACATCACCTAAAACACTCACCGTCCACTTTATTAGGAACACCTACCCAGCTGCAACGCTGATGCAGTCACGTGACAGCAGCACAATGCATCACATCCATCACTTTATTCACCACCTGCGCAAGTGCACATGGCAGATCTGCACAAAAAACAACATAATGTGAGGTGACAGGTGAGTAACAGGTAACAGGTAAACATCCAGAGGTACAGACCAGCAGGAAGTGCAGACACAATACTGTACAATAAACAATAAATACAAAACACATTCCACATCTAATGCAATAACGCGGCTGCTCTTCTCAGAAAAAAACCTGTTCAGGTGTGGTTACAGAGCTGTCCCTTTTACCTGAGGGGAGTTTCTGAAACAGATCGTTCCCCAGCGTGTGTTTGGTCCATGGAAGGTTTCTGAGTTCACTTCTTGGCCCTGATGTCATGATCATGACACGAGCGTCAGTTAATGTTCACATCAAACATCAGAATTAAAAATAAATCTCAGTGATCTCAGGGATTGACCGTGACGCAGGTGCAACAAACCTGAACAGCTGAGAAGTGTAAAAGGAAGTGTTTCCAGTCTTCTCCTGTCCAGTTCTCAGATTCCCGTTCCTGGCTGACAGGAGCAGAACTCTGTGTGTTCTTCTGCTGGTATCTGCCCCAACGTTCCACATGCTGTGCGCTCTGAGGTGCTTTTCTGCTCACCACGGTTGTACAGAGTGGTTATTTGAGTTACTGTAGACTTCCTGTCTCCTCTGACCTTCTATCATCATCAAGGCGTTTCTGCTCACTGGATGTTTTTTGTTTTTCGCACCACTCTGTGTAAACTCCAGAGACTGTAGTGTGTGAACATGGCAGATGATCAGCAGTTTCTGAAAAACTCAAACCACCAACCAGCCTGAGATTTTTGTCTCCATTCTGATGCTTGATGTGAACCTTAACTGAAGCTCTGTATGATTTTATGGATTACGCTACTGACACGTGATTGCGTGAATCAGCCGGAGATCGTATTCGTGTATGGCGAGTGTATATCCTACATCTATAAGTGTTTTATATATGAGTATTTATTTTATATATATAGTATATTTAATTTTTGTAGTGTTTTTGTGCTTTTGAGTTACTGTTATTATGAGCGTATGCTGTAACAGATATAACGTGCTCAGATAACGTGTACAGGAGGATATGATAGATTCTGTGAAGAAGCTTTAATATTCTGCTCACATGTAGGTGGATAACTAAGTGCATAAAATGCTGGAAATTCATATCATTGTTTTTTTAAAAAATCTCCAACTTCAAATCATTTCACACACATGACTCATTTAAACTTCCTGCTTAAAGTTGCTCCATCCAAAATTTGAATTTTTCTCGACATGTAATCATAACTCGTACCTGAACGAGATTCCCAACACCACACAGACACTCAGGTACAGGAAACAGGTGAGTGTGTTAAAATCATGAAAGTTATGTTTTCCAGCCTGTTCTCCAGCATGTCCTTGTTCTCCTCCTTTAGCAATACTGTTAGAGGTTTTTAACCCAAGACCTCCAGCTTCTCCAGACCTCAAACAATCAGAGGGCTTTTCACTTTAAGTGTTTTTAGTCCTCATCTTTCTATCACTTTTAACATTCACTCTCATTTCTCTGAGACATACTGTAGCGCAGATGGACTGAATGGTCTCCGTTTGGATAAAACTCAATGCAGATTATTAGGAAAGAGTTGCAGGAAGGGGAAGAGGTACAGTGGTTAGCGTTGTCTCCTCACAGCTCCAGCATCTCCGTCTGCGATCCTGATCTCAGGTTACTGTCTGTGTGGAGTTCCACATGTTCACCCAGTGTCCATGAGGGTTTCCTCCGGGTTCTCCGGTTTCCTCACACCTCACAAAAACATGCAGGTAGGTGGATTTGTGATGCTAAATTACCCCTAAATGTGAATGAGTGTGTGAATGTGTGTGTGTGTGTGTGTGTGTGTGTGTTTGTGTGTGTGTGTGTGTGTGTGCATGGACTGGCTTCCCATCCCGCCTTGCGCCCGGTATTCCCGGGATAGACTCCGGATCCACCGTGACCCTGACCAGGATAAAGCACTTACTGAAGATGAAAGTCTGTCAATTTTAAATATTTATCTTAAAAAACTATAAAATATTACCATTATTTAAGAAAATCTCACTACACCCAACATACTGTACTTTGACCAGAATGAGTGTAAATGAATATGAGGTTGCTCAGGTGCTCCTTCTGTCCACTAGAGGGCGTCACACACTCGCTCCAGTGAGAGTGAACACACTCCATGAGCATGCTCTGGGGTTAAAGCGGTTTGTTCAGCTGAACACTTCACATAACTGAGCAGAGTTATGTAATAAACTCAGCACTGAGGTTATTTAATACTTTATGTTACGCAGTGATGAATTTGATCAGTTAGTGTCAGATAACTCATTACTTTTAGAAACACAGATATCAGTTTTAGGAGTGTAATGAATATTCATGTAGAATAAAGACAATGTGATTTCTGTCTAATATGATTTTTCTGAATCTATTGTTTATTTCATCTGTTTTTTCCCATGTAATATTCTTAGCTTCCTGTGTGCTTTATTTAAAGCTATCTTTTATAAACACAGTCTAATTTATATCACAGTGAATTTTGAAATATTTAGTTGAATATAATATATTTTAAAACTTTATAAAAGCATAAGCATATACTAGATAAAGATGTTATTGTTTAGCCCCTGATGTTTCATACATTATTCAATACATTAAATACATTAAATACATTATACTGACTACAATCCAAAGCTGTGGTTAGAATTTAAAAACATTAGTAAATTTATTTCACAGTCACACAGCTGGCTTTAACTCGCTTTGGGTCTCACACTTCACTGCTAATCACATCACTGACTTCTGAACTGGTGATTTATCTCAGCTCGGGGTTTAGCCCACAATAAACTCTCTTCTTCCATCCAAGACAAAAGACAGAAGATAGATAGATAGATAGATAGATAGATAGATAGATAGATAGATAGATAGATAGATATGAATAGTATCTATAGATGAGAATATTGTCAGTAAATTTTAAAAAGGCACTAAATTCTTTCAACACAGTTATTTAAAAAGTCATGACTAAATGAAGGATGTAACTTCAGACATTAAGCTTTACACACTGGTTTCTGTCCGCAGACTATTTACTATATATTTTATTTAAAAAATAAATAAATAAATAAATAAAATACAACAGCGCACACTCTCACTCCACCCAATCAGCGCGGCGCTCGTGCGTACCTGCCGCGCAGGTAAGAGAAGCCACGCCCCCAGACCGCAGCGTATTAAACACATGCGAAGCGCGAAGTGGCAGCAGCAGCGCGCGCGACAGTGTATTATTATTATTATTATTATTATTATTATTATTATTATTATTACACACTGCGGTGAAGGACATCATCCAGAAAAACAATCAGCCCCCAGGTGAAGGAGCGCGTTTTATTCCTCCAGACTGAGTGGATTTGGAAGATGAGATGAAGATTTATGGAATATTTCTTTACTTTTAATTCTCTGGACTTTTTTTGTTGTTGATTCAGCGACATGAACTCCAGCAGCGGATTATCAGACCGAGAGGTGAAGTGTTTTCATTTAATCTCGTTTTCTAATAAAGAGTAAAATATCACATTAAATAAAAACAGACAGGATTGTGATAAAAGTTCATCTGGAATCAAATAAACACATTTCGGAGATTGTGTTTAATAATGACTAATTCTTTATTTGAATAAAACTGTACACTCCTCTCATGCCTCAGCTAGCTCTGAAGTGAACATTTGCAGTTTGTGTATTTATTTTTCTATCATGACGCTGTTGTTGTTGTTGTTGTTGTTGTTGTTGAATTAACGCCTCCAGTGTTTTATATTTATGTGGCTGTGAGTTTATCTGAAGGGAAAGGAGAGTTGATTAAACATTCCTGCTCTCACTCCTGCCTTGTCTCAGCCTTGTGCAGCTTTTCAGTGTTTGTCTTCTTGAAGTGAATTTCATGTTAGTTGTGTGTGTGTGTGTGTGTGTGTGTGTGTTACAGCTCACAGCTCTCTCTTCCGTGTACGTCTCCTGTCTCAGCTTAAGGTCAGTTTCACTTTGTCTTCGAGTCTCACCGCTGTAATAATTATTAACACGTCCTGCTTTAACCCTGCATGTGGCATAAACATGCCGTTAAACAGCTTCATGTAACAAAATTCCGGCCATTTTACCGAGTTTTCTGAAACATAACCATAAAACAATTATATATATTTATATTTATATATTATATAAAACTCACACATACAGACAAACAGAACAGAAGCAGAAGCTGCAGGAACATTAACAGCAGAACATACAGATTTCTAAATAATAATAATATTAATAAGTTATTCTTAAATACAAATTGTAAACCAAAGTCAAGTGTAAACTTGTGCAGGTATAAGCGATGACGTCACACGCCAATCACCTTAAATTATGCAACATTAATTTTAATAACACATTTATAGAGTTTGATAAACCTTGTTTTAGATCATATTTCCGCATGATTTTTAAACTTTACTTCACACTGTTGTGCGTTATTGTGTTTTAATATCATGTTTAAAAATGTGAATTTAGCTGTGTGTGTGTGTGTGTGTGTGTGTGTGTGTGTGTGTGTGTGTGAGAGAGAACAGAGATGCATTCCAGCCCTTTTTTATCTTTTAAAAAAATGATTTTTATTAATTTATTTTTTAATACTCACAGATTCACAGTGAGAATAGTGCTGACGAATCTGATGGTTTATTTGATCAGAATAAGTTCACTTTATAACAGTCATGTGATGAGTGTTAATAAGAGTTAATAAGCATTAATAAGTGTTAATAAGAGTTAATAAGACAGAGAGATGAGCCGTGAATTATGAGCTGTGAATTAAAATGAGTTTGTAAATAAACCCACTCCTCATTTCAGCACCACTTCCCCCGGACAGCATCCACCTCCACCTATAACACCACCTCCATCTATACCTCCGCTTCCATCTATACCTCCACCTATACCTCCGCTTCCATCTATACCTCCACCTCCATCTATACCTCCGCTTCCATCTATACCTCCACCTATACCTCCGCTTCCATCTATACCTCCACCTCCATCTATACCTCCGCTTCCATCTATACCTCCACCTATACCTCCGCTTCCATCTATACCTCCACCTCCATCTATACCTCCGCTTCCATCTATACCTCCACCTATACCTCCGCTTCCATCTATACCTCCACCTCCATCTATACCTCCGCTTCCATCTATACCTCCACCTATACCTCCGCTTCCATCTATACCTCCACCTATACCTCCGCTTCCACCTCCACCTCCATCTATACCTCCGCTTCCATCTATACCTCCATCTATACCTCCGCTTCCACCTATAACACCACCTCCATCTATACCTCCGCTTCCATCTATACCTCCACCTCCATCTATACCTCCACCTCCATCTATACCTCCGCTTCCACCTATACCTCCACCTCCATCTATACCTCCGCTTCCATCTATACCTCCGCTTCCATCTATACCTCCACCTCCACCTATACCTCCGCTTCCATCTATACCTCCACCTCCATCTATACCTCCGCTTCCACCTATACCTCCACCTCCATCAATACCTCCACCTCCATCTATATCTTCGCTTCCATCTACACCTCCACCTCCATCTATACCTCCACCTCCATCTATACCTCCGCTTCCATCTACACCTCCACCTATACCTCCGCTTCCATCTACACCTCCACCTCCATCTATACCTCCATCTACACCTCCACCTCCATCTATACCTCCATCTACACCTCCACCTCCACCTATACCTCCGCTTCCATCTACACCTCCACCTCCATCTATACCTCCACCTCCATCTACA
>NC_069715.1:30855975-30903475 GCF_027358585.1 Pangasianodon hypophthalmus | reverse complement strand
CATTATAAATTTTATGCTAATATTTTTTTGCTATTAATAAATGAGCAGATGGAAAAAAAAACAAACAAACAAAAAAACACTTCTCGCACTCTTAAAGAAAAGGGTTTCTCGAGGGTTCTTTAGAAGATTTAATGAGGTTCTACTTGGAAAGCATGTTGTGGGGTTTTACAAAAAGTCTTTAACAGACAAACCACAGAACCCTATAGATTAGTTAGGGTTAGTTTAACACAAGACAAGCTAATGTAAATACTGAATAAAAATTCCGTTTGTTTTTATTTTTTTGTTTTTTACTTAAAAAGAATCGTTTCCCTCAAACACGTAGTTTTCATGTAGAACTCAGGAGAAGCAGTGAGGAGCTGAGGAGCTCGGGTTATTTGGGTGAGAAGATGAAGAGAATGTGCAGAGCTTCATCAGGAAAACTGTCAAGAATTTTAAATACAAAAAAAGGATTGTTTAAAACTTTTCTCAGGAAATAGTGAAAATGAAGACCTTCTACAGTATAACTAGGGGTGTACAAACAGTGTGTGTGTGAGTGTGTGTGTGTGTGTGAGTGACTCTACTCTGTGTTCTGTTGCAGTTGTATTCTGTTCCTCCACCTGCACATCGATGATAATGAAGTCTGTTCCACTGTGGTATATGACACACACACACACACACACAGCCTCATTAACATGTATTAACATTTATGTTTATATTCATTAATAAATATTTTATCTGATGATTTTCCCCCCATTTTGTGTCTTAAACAGGATTTAAAACATATTAAGTATATCAAGATTTTCACCTTTACAAGTGTGCTGTCTGTCCTCATCTGCTGTACTGTGAGTACACACACACACACACACACACACACACACACACACACACACTTTTGAACTGATATATATATTTTTAATTTTTAGTGTTAATATACCACTTTGAGCTAATAATATTGAAGGAAAATCTTTGACATCTGAATATCTTGTTAGTGTGTTAGTGCATAGTTAATATTAATTTATTTAAATTCCGGAGGGTGCACAAACTTTTGCACGGCCATGTCTCTGTCGCTCTGCAGTTGATGTACTGGAGGCTCCAGGTCAAATTGAGGCGTTATGACCAGGGTGGTGCGAGGCGAGCAGAGAGGATCTGGTCCTCGGCCAGGTACATGATCCTCGTCATCGTCCTCTGCTGGACTCCGGGTGAGTGTGTACACACACACACACACACACACACACACACACACACACACACACACACAGAGTCGCTCAGAAAGAGTTGCAGGACGACCTGAAAGCAGCAGCAACAGCAGTTACACAGTGAACAATAAGGACATCGGATTCGCTGGTCCATCAGAGGAAGCCTCGTGATCTTGGGGAACTGAAGATGACTTCCTGAAAGGAATGAGCAAAAATTCAACCACAATACTGCATAAAAATAATTACTTCCTACTGTAGACATCTCAAAGCTTGGTACAGTACACACTTGTAGAAGAGGAATGATTAATAATCGCACTCTCCGTGTCACCCAGATGAGGATGGGTTTCCTTTTGAGTCTGGTTCCTCTCAAGGTTTCTTCCTCATATCATCTCAGGGAGTTTTTCTTCACCTCTGGCTTCCTCATTAGAGATCTAACTCTAAATCTATATCTGGATCTCTGTAAAGCTGCTTTATTAAAATGTTGTTTATATGAAATGCGAGAAAAAAATTCTTTTAAACGTCTTTGTTTATGGTTATGAATTAATACTTTCTTGCTTGTATTTATAAGCACAAAGTCCGTAAACATGACGTGTGTAAATGTCTGCAGTGGTTACTGATCATTAACACTCTGAGAAACTAACAACACGGATATGACTAAACTGATATTTTTACAAAGCGTGGATCAACAAAAGATTTTAAACAGACTAAACGTCCATAAAGTACAATTCAATTCAATTTTATTTGTATAGCACTTTTAACAGTGGACATTGTCACAGAGCAGCTTTACAGAAACAAATACATTCAAATTAAATTAAATCAAAATAAACTGTAAATGTGTGAATTTATCCCTAATGAAAGTGACGAGGACACGCCCCCAGGGACAGTCACACCTAGAACTGGTTATGATTCAGAATTTTCTCTTTTTCTCTCTCCAGCTCTTGTGCTGATTGGTTTCTCGTTCGCTTGCTCTGAGACGGAGAGTTTGTTTCCTCTTTTCATCATACAGGTGTGTGTTTCCTTAAAATATCAGAAACTTCTGCTTTTTCATTACTGTTATAAGTCATACTTTACTGTTCTGAGTCACAGCAGTATGACTGAGATGTGATGGTGAGTTCAGCTGACTTACGCTCTGTGTGTGTGTGTGTGTGTGTGTGTGTGTGTGTGTGTGTGTGTCAGGCTGTGTCAGTCTCTCTACACGGTTTCCTCAACAGCATCGTCTATGCCTGGAGACGCCGTAACTTCCGAGAAGCCGTGCTCGGGGAGAGAATGCCTCTGCTTTCCTACACACACCGAGCTTTCTTTGACCAATCGCTGAGAAACGATGCAGAGGAAACAGGAAGTGGAGAGAATTAAATTAATATCAGACATCCAGAGACTAGTTACATTCATGAAGCACAAATGAACTCACAATGCAAGAAGCAGAGCACTTCTTAATCATACTGGAGGGATCTGATGAAAATGACACTTTGGTGATTTATTACATCTGCATGAACTTTTGAGTCTCAAGGTGGCAAAACTTATTTCAAATTTGTGATAGATATTGAAATTACACACATCGGAATTCAGACTCGGACTTAAATGATCTCTTAGGAAGTGTAGATTTCTTCAATAAAGGAAAAGTTATTTAATATTTCTCATTATGAGATTGTTATATAACAAATAGAAAACCATTAAGCCCATTTCTAGACATATTTACTAATTAAAAACTCTTCTAACCCTAGAAATAAACACCTGAAATAAGTCATACATTATACTTGTAAGTTATCAGTGATCTGCGAATAGAATAAGATCATTTAAAGCTTGAGTCGCACTATAATTGAGTAAAAATATCTAGAAATAGGATTAATAATGTGATATTTGTTTAAAAACAAAGAAAGAGAAATATTAGTTAAATTTTGGCCATGTTCAAGATATTTTTTGTTGCGTAGAGATCATTATTTGCAGTGCAGCGATATTCAGAAGTAACACATGGGGCGGAGTTTGTCTAAAACAGAGGCGTGTCTCAGTTACGCATGATTCTGACCTGAAGTTGATATTTCCTGTGTGATATCAGCTCGAGCGATTAGCAGGAGTAAAGCAGGCGCATATGTGAAAAACTCCAACCTCAGAGGCGTGAACTACACGCAGGCGATTTTAATAACCTGAATGTGGAGCTCAGAAACAGCCGCGTAACCCGACTCTGAATACCAGCAACTTTCCCCGTGTAAATACTGACGTAACTTTTGAACTGAATTCGCCGACTCTGATTACGGCTCTGAGGTGGATACCGTGTGTGAATGAAGTATTTAAAGATAACAGCAGACTGAGTTTGGCTGTATACGTGTTAAAAATAAAATATGAGGCACCTTTTTTTTTTGTATTTTATTTGGAATGTTTTTATCCCTCTGCTGCGTAAGTTATATTAATGTTTTTGATGTGTACAGAATAAATAACCTGATATTAAACTTTAACATGCACATTTGATAGATAGATAGATAGATAGATAGATAGATAGATAGATAGACAGATAGATAGATAGATAGATAGATAGATAGATAGATAGATAAAGGGCATTTATTAGCAAACAGGTAGGAGTAAGATTAAAACAAATGGAGTATATTTTCTAACATATAGTAATGTTATATTTTTTCCTGCTCATGCACGTGAACTTATGTTAATTTAATTGTTTTATCTGAAGTGTGTATTATAAAAACAGACATATGTGTGTGTTATATTTTTATGCACTAAAACTCAAGGCACCTTTCACATTTCAGGAATTTTTTTTTTTGCATTTCTAACATGAATGATCCATTCCGTGACTGATATGATGTGAATTGTTCTTTGGCTTTTATTCTGTTATGTAACAATGACCCAGTGAAATATTTCAGCCTGAGCGATAACACAGTTTCATTCTGTACAGTTTCAGAACTGCCGTCTCACACACACACACACACACACACACACACACACACGAGTAAATCATTCAGTGAAATCATGTGCATATATATATTACAGTCATTGAAGAACTTTGTTTGCTCTGTGTGTGTGTGTGTGTGTGTGTGTGTGTGTGATGTATTTTATAGTCTGATCATAGCCAGGTCATGTGCTGTGCAATAATTCACAAGTACAGTACAGAAGGTGTGTATTATGGAACAAAAAGTTCCGACTGTGACGAAGGTGTGTCATGGAGAATTCTCTCCAGAGGTTGTGTGTGTAGAAAATCTGTCAGTGTACAGACTAGTTTTATCATCATAGAGAATTTAAAAACTGTATAAAATATCCTGGACATATTGAAAAGTGTTAAGCTGCTGATTATTCATCGGTGACTACAGTGAACGTGATCAGAGTTTGACATCACTGTGATGTTAGATTTAGAGAATTTACTAAAATGTCTGTTTATTCGTGTTGTAGTTCGGAAAGCTCTGATGTCGCACAAAGACAGGTGAATGTTAAATTAAAGCATTTACGCTAAATAAACACATCTGGTTTTATTTATTATTATTATTATTATTTTATTTTTTTTTTTACAGGTAGAGATGTCCTTATATTTTTTCCACACAATGTTGAAGTCTAAAACTTGCTTCTGTTCCAGTTTTTTTTTTTTGTTTGTTTTCTTTTTTGGTGTATGTTTAGGTGGTTATCATTTTAAACCTAGCAGAGAGAGAGAGAGAGAGAGAGAGAGAGAGAGAGAGAGAGAGTGGATGGATGGATGAATGGGTCAGAGGTTGATAGATTCATTTAGATTTAATTTTTAATTTTCACTCTCTGTGTTTATGGCCAGAATGTACAGTATCTCTCATGTCGGTCACTAACCTGAGAAATTACCAAATTTTCTCTTTCTCTCTTTCTTTATTACTTTTATTTCATTTTGCACTGAGGAAAATTTATATAAACATTTAAGAATTACTAAGGTTCAAACTGGTGAATATTCACCAAATATGTTTAGATTTGTATATATTTCTATAAATAATGATGTAGCGACACATAAGCCTTAAGTCCAAACATTAAGTTCATTCATAATAACTAAATTAAGAGTTTTGAGTTATTATTATGACCAACAATGAGGAGAGTTAAAAATTGTAACAGTTTTGCCGCTAGAGGGCGACACACACACACACACACACACACACACACACACACACACACACACACACACACACACACACTTATATAATATAAAGGATACCATTTAATCACAAAAACACTTTATAACGTCAACTTTAAAGATTATGGTTCAATGAGTAAATTATATAAAACATATATAATGTTATGAATGTTAATAAAAACATTTTCATTTGATTCTTATGAAACTTTAGACACAAAAACACGCATCCTAATGTAGTGTACTGAACAGATTAGTGTGTAGTAATAATAATGCACCATGTATGTCTAGCTCTAGTTTATCCTACATACTATTTACTGTTCTGTGATGCGTTAGTAAGGATTGGTGATGTGTAAAGTAAAGGGAAGAGAAGAGAAGGGCGTTTCTCTCATCAGGACCAGGGGAAGAGGAGAGAAGAGAAGAGAAGAGGAGGGAAGAGAAGAGAAGAGGAGAGGAGAGAAGAGGAGGGAAGAGAAGGGAAGAGGAGAGGAGAGGAGAGAAGAGGAGAGGAGAGAAGAGAAGAGGAGAGGAGAGAAGAGGAGGGAAGAAGAGAGAAAGGAAAAGGAGGAGAGAAGAGAAGAGAAGAGAAGAGGAGAGAAGAGAAGGGAAGAGGAGGGAAGAGAAGAGGAGAGAAAGGAAAAGGAGGAGAGAAGAGAAGAGGAGAGGAGGGAAGAGAAGAGGAGAGGAGAGGAGAGAAGGGAAGAGGAGGGAAGAGAAGAGAAGAGGAGGGAAGAGAAGAGGAGGGAAGAGAAGAGGAGGGAAGAGGAGAGAAGAGGAGAGAAGAGAAGAGAAGAGGAGAGGGGGGAAGGGAAGAGAAGGGAAGAGAAGGGAAAAGGAGAGGAGAGGAGAGAAGAGGAGAGGAGGGAAGGGAAGGGAAGAGGAGGGAAGAGAAGAGGAGAGAAAAGAAGAGGAGAGAAAGGAAAAGGTGGAGAGAAGAGAAGAGGAGAGGAGGGAAGGGAAGGGAAGAGGAGGGAAGAGAAGAGGAGAGAAAAGAAGAGGAGAGAAGAGAAGAGCTCCGCCTCCTTGCGCTCAGTCTCTCCGTTACACACACTGAGAGTTACTGAAAATTTCCGCTCAGGGAAAAAGGTGAGTAAATGTGGGGTAAAACGGGGGTAAATGTGAATGCTGGTTGTTTTGGATTAATGTTAAAGGTGTAACAGAGAGCCGGGAGACAGTGTGTTAGAGCATTAAACAGTAAATTAATAGGAAAACGAGTTACCGTAAGAGTATTCCGTGGTTTTGAGTCATGTGCTGGATCTCGTCTTCTCTTTGTCCTGATCCTGTTTCACTAAAGACACAAACCAGCAGTTTAACTTGTAGCCCAAAGGCATCACACGTTTATCTGAGAGCTCTGTTTAAACGTCCTACACTGTATACTTAATGTTACAGCATCTTCACTGAGCAAAACTATTCAACTTTATACACACTCCTTAAAGATTCTGTGTAGAAGAGTGTGATGTTTTTATAAATAAAGAACATTAAAACATTATAATTTATATATTTATTTAATAATAATGTAAATGAGGTATTAATTATTAATTGCAATTTTAATTGTAATTAATTGTTCAGAAAGGATTCCAAGTAGAACCCATTTAGTAGGCTAATTTTCCAAAGAACTCTTGAAGAACCATTTTTTTTTTCTAAGCATGTACCTTCTGAGAAGTTCTAAATACTAAGAAGATTAGTACATAGAAACAAGAGTTCTTGAATTGTTTATTGGGTTCTTAGTTTCCCAAAAAGAGTCCTACTTTGAACTCTTTCTGAAGGTAAAGCACTCTGTTGTAGGGTTCTGCACAGAACCTTTAATGGTTCCCTCAGAGGAGAAACTGAAGAACCCTTAAGAGAATTTTTTGAGTGAACATTTTTAGGAAAAAAAAAAGAAGGTTCTTCAAATGTCTTCCATGGTTCTTTAAGTGTTAATTAAGAGTTCTTAACGTCCTAAAAAATTCTCCTCAACGCTTTCTGATAAGAAAACACACTGTGACGCTTTTAATATTTGCTCACAGAGACAAAGAACACTTACGGGTTCTGAATTTTTTTTAACGACAATTCAGTACACTTTTAGAACGAGGATTCTTTAAGTGTTCATTGGATAATTAAGGTTCTTAGTTTACAGAAAGGTTCTACTCTACTTAATTGTTTTTTAATAAAAAAAAAAAAAACACATTGTTGTAAGGCTTCTACACAGAATCTTTAAATGTTTCCTTCAGGGTTCTGAACACAGTGAACACTGTGTTAATGGGATAGTTTTTAAAACATTTCACACCAACATCATTTGTGCTAATAAATGACTTTTTGATGTTCCTGGATGTTTTCTAGTCTATTTTCTTTTATTAATGTTGGCAGATGTTTTTAATCCAAAGTAACGTCTAATTGGGAAGCGACACAATCCAATCTAACAGCTCAGGGTTAACAGTGGATCTCTGACACTCCTGGGATTTGAACTTACAACCTTCTGATCACAGGCTCAGAGCCTCAGAACCTCTCACACAGGAGCTCTAGCACGTTACTCAACAAGCGGAAATGCAGGAGAGGCTCAAACTTTAAACTTTAGCAACTAGGATAATAGAACCTGAGGATTTTTTGGAAATGAAGGTATTTAAACGCAACACTTTTCCAAAGCTTTTAAAATTAAACATAGCAAATCTTTGTTTGTGGATGCTCATTCACCTGCTCCCTACTTCCCGTAACTCAAACACAGGGAATGGATGTGTGTTTATTCTGATCTGGTTGCCAAGGTCACTTCCTGTTGGCTGCGTTGCTCAGAAAACTTTGAGAATGCATTTTTATTTATCTATTGAAATTTCTTCTTTCTGGTTGAAAGTCCTGTTTGGACTCTGAGTCACAAAAGGACGTTGTTGGCGACGTGGTTAAAGTGGTCGGAAGGTTGTGGGGTCCAGTCTCAGAAATGCCAGAAAGTTTATGGTTTGCTGCTCAGTGAGAAGATTAATCCTTAAAGCTTAGCTGTGCTTCGATTGTATATTCTGGATGCAAGCTTCTGCCAATGGAAAACTGCGGGAGAATTTTAGTATGCTTGCTCCAGTTTTTGTTATAACGAGGGAAATGTGCTTATTGAATAAATCTGACGTTTCAGCAGTTTTATACTGTTTATAGTTTAAGCGCTGAGTCTGTGTTTTAGCACACATGGTCTGTGGTGTATAAAGCAATCGCTTCTTCAAACCTGTCAGATGTGTAATGACCAAAATTCACTTGTGGTGTGATGTTTTCCAGTGAAAAGAATGGGAGCGAAGCCAAGTCGGAGGAAGAGCAATGGAGCTGGAGCTCCTTCTGAGCAGAAATGTGATGATCCTAAGGCTGAGGCTGACACCATGCCTGCAGAAGAGGCTCCTCAGGTGGACATCACAGCCAGAGATTTAACCACACAAGCTGCTGTTAGTGAAGAACCTGAAGATGTTCTAAACAAAAGCACGGAGATCGTGAAACCCAAGATGGCATCCGTCAGTGTGGAGGATCCGACAGAGCTGGTGGCTGCAGCTCCAGACCCTGAAGCCAAGCATGACTCACTGACGGGTTTTTCCCAAGAGGTTTCAACCAAAATTGAGGTTTCCATCCCTGAATCTCCAGCAGACCCCGCCCCCATCCCATGTGAGCCTTTAACCACAGAGGACCAGAGCATTCCAGAAGCTCCTGAGCATGGTGCAGAAGCTGCAGTTGGAGATGTTGAGGCTTCGTCAGTGGAGAATGAAGCAGTTTCTGGTCAGGAGGTATCTGACACTGAGGAGCTGCTGGTGTATATGAATCAGGATGATGCATAGGCACCAGCTGAACCTCTGACTGAGCAAGTGTTGAACCCTCAACTATGAACTTTGACCCTTTGGTTGCCCTGGGAGATGTGGATCAGGGGGTGAACGTGACTGTCAGCACGGTCAGTGAACTTATATAACCATGTTTGTGTGCTGAGAGAAGACAACTGGTAAATGGACAATAAGCACAAACAGTGGAGAGAGAGTAATTAATAATTAATGAGGTTATTGATTTAAGTGTTAATAAAAATATATTCTGTGCAAGCAGTAATAGTGTTAGGCTTGAACGAGCACTGGATGTAAAACGCAAACTCGAGAGAAAAACAAGCCGCATCCCTCAAACGTGTAATCTGCTTTATATCTCGACAAGCAGCTATTGTGTTGCTGAAAAAGTTGCAAAATTTCATTAAACTCAGTGGTGTAAATCTTCTCCGAGTGTATTTTTATAAGCTACATTCAACAATCCCATGACTGAACAGTTTCAGGAAATACGTGGAACAAAGCCAAGGATATCTGGGAAAGATGTGGAGTCTCAGCGCACAGAAAAGAAGAAGAAAAAAAAAAAACTTCGCACATGCACAGACAGAATGTAATGAGATTTCCATGTAAGAGTACTGAGAGATTCTAAGAATCGTGACTCAACTCGGTGTGTTTAACTCACAGACACATAAATGCACAATAAGACTTTAAGCCAAAGCAACAAACAGCAGGGTGTACAGAGACAAACTAATTAAGGGTGTAACACAGAACACAATCAAGTAACACGCCAATAAGACGGCAGAGGGGCGGAGACAGGACTAGAACAGAAACAAAAGCACATGGCAAAGAAAACAAAAACACAGGCATGAACTCAGAACGACACCGGAGCAGCGCTGAGAAACGTTCAGCACTCAGACAGTTTATTACTGTATTCTCTCGCCCAGTGTATGAGCCTCTCTCTGTCCGAGGACGCGTGTCAGTGAAGAGCTGAAGTAACAGCTTTGTATGCTAATGAACTACAACGAATCCCATTTGTAGGAGTCTGTTTGGCTCACACGAGCAGTCCAGTCTTATTTCATGAATATATCAAGAGTGAGATTTACATTCAGCTTTAATCAAACATAAGTTAAAAATAATAAACTCGTCTTTCTTTCAATATAATAACAAATATCCAGTATTTTAGTCAGCACTAACACTAAATAAACTCTTTGTAAGTAACAGCTTCAGCTTTCTGCATTAAAGGCTGATCTGCTGTTTACACATTAACAGTACAGACTGTACAGACCGCATTGTCTCTTTAATGAACTCTCTGTTCAGCAGATTCCTGTGTTATGAGGTCTGGGGACGGCGCTGAGCCCTGCTGTAGCTTTCTGCAAAAAAAATAAATAAATAAAATAAAGGAAAGATAATTACTTGTTTTCTTCTTCCACTTTCCATAATTCTAATCCTTTCCTGCTCAGCACTGAATCTATCAAGCGGAAAACTACAGTCAGGGTTCAAGGTTTTTTAAATCATTCACTTATTAAGGAATAAAAATCTACAGATGCCTCAATCCGGTTACACTGTGCGTGATGATGATATAAAATGTGCTGGTCAGTGAGTCTCGCCTGTATTTCTTGGCCAGGTCTACGTTTGTGCGTCCCTGCTGGAAGGGATACGCCCACAGTATAGTGTTCCAGGAGTGACCAAAACGTCTCACGCCCTCACTGAGGTACTTCAGCTCATCTACAGAATAGTCCTTCCTGTCTCTGTGCCTACCTGAGGACTGGAACCAGAGTTACTCTTACGCAAAACTGCATTTAAATTAGTTAGTATTAAAAAATGCATTAGAGGATATTAACAGAATGAACTTAAGCAACAAAAGTGGCTTAAAATGGACAAAATGGACAATCTGGGATCTTTATCAAGCAAAACCAAACCCTTAACGGCCTCTATTCACTGTGCATGCTCACTACATAGGGTGTAAAATAATGGCATTGTACAATCTCTGTAATTCACTAACTGCTCAACAGAACCACAAGTGACAGTCACACTAATGCACACACACACACACACACACACACACACACACACACACACACACACACACACACACACACACACACACACACACACACACACACACACACAGCCCAGGTTCTCATCTGCCTGAAACTAAAGGTGGAAAGGTAGAACTTTTTAATGACTCCCCTGTGTAATACAGGTAGATACACTATATTCTAATTAAACACTCCTTACACTCTGCTTTCCATCATCGCACCCTGGTTTTCGGAGACTGGACACATGTCTGTTTTCCACGTCTGAACCTGAGAAGGAGGAAGAGGAAGAAATAAGCAGATAAAGGTGGTGCAACAAAATAAAACTTTATTTATATTATAATATTTATAATTTATGGGAGAGTGTTTTAGGCATTTTTAGGCTTGTACACCCACTTTGTACATAACACGCAAGGTTTCTGTGCAGAATGTGTCACCTTTACACCAGGTAAGGGTAAACCGCTCAGCACATCAGGCCTTGGGTCTTACTTTGGCAATAAAATATCTGTACTTTTCCCAAATCAAAAATTTCCCATTTTATGAAGAAAAAAGAAGAGCCTTAGCACAAAAACAAGACTCTAATGCAGGGGTTCCCAAACTACAGTCACTTTATTTACAAATGTGGTCACGAGAGAAACTCACAATCTCCTCTTCTGTTTCATTCATTTATTTTACAACTTAGATTAGAAATACTGAAGATGGATTTTATGGGCTAAATTAATAGCGTATGTATTATTTTACTCTTCTCGCTATAATGACACGCTGCAGTAGCAAAAAAAATGGACAAAAAATACAAAATGTTCTTCAACCTCCACTACACAAACAAGCGTCGTGTCTCAATCACATACTTATGTACTATTCTAAACCTTCACTGAGTACTAACGCTAACCGGGGTTCCTGTTAGAGTTAGTGTTTGAGTTTTAAAAACCTCTCGCCTCGCCTTCATACTGACTGAAAGCTCTGCTTTGTGTAACACTTTTAAATGTAAGGTCAGAGTCTGTGATTTGAGATGCAGCTCATGACAACAATCACGACAACAGCGGAAAGCTTGTAAAGCTTGTCTAAATATTTTAGAGTTCGACCAGGAAACCTGATGGACAGGAATGTTTTTGGCTCTGACGTGCATCTGGTGGCTTTCTGGATGTATGTAAGATATGCAGCGAGTGTGTGAATAATGCTGCTCATGTTACTGCTGCTCCTTCACACACACACACACACACACACAAACTCATGCACCAAGTATAAACCAGACTCCTCTGCTTGGCATGACGTGGATCATTTTCCTATAACACCACCACAACACTTCCCTCTAGTCTGGTAAATCAGTGTGAGGAATACTCCTTTGGTTTTTAGTCACTTACGTTACACTTACGTATGTTACAGACATAATAAAATGTTCAAATGTTACAGTAGTCCTATATTAGAAATGTGGAATTGGCTTGGGGTGACAGAAAATTCATAATGTCCATTTATGGTCATCTGTCCAAAAGATTTGGGAACCCCTGCTCTAAAGACTACATAATACACACTAAGCCAACTCACTGTTAACATCATAACTCAATAAATCTTCTAAATATTAATAAAAAGTGTCGGTTCATAAAGAAAAACAAACTCAACTTGCCCTGAGTTTCACCCGATCTCTTCAGAGGAGTGAGATTTATCGCTACAGAACAGGATATTGAGAGAAAGAAGAAAACGTTGTGGGCAGGAAAGTAGCACACAGACAGCTCATGTAAGAAACTGGCATTTTCATTTATAGCTACACTAAATAACTTTCTGGAAAATTCTGGGGAAAGATTTTTCTCCCTAAATTAGACTCTTACACCTCATAGCGTCTCTGCGGCTCGGTCTGTTTACGCGACCCTCTCTTTCTCTCACTGTGTGTTTGGAGACTGTTTCTGAAGAACACGTGTCTCTGTCTCCACAGTCACGTGTGTGATCGTGACCGCGCGTGTGCGCGACCCCATCGATACGCAGGCTTCTCTTCAGACGATCCTCAGCTCTCTGCAGCACCATGTGGAACTCGCACCGACTCTTACAGCCGCGCAGAACCACACCCACTGACCTGCTGTTCACCTCATCCACCCCGCTCACACACCCTGACCAAAAAACCAGACAGACTTGATCCACATGTAATCATGCAAATTATAAATATAAACATGAATTCAAAAAGAAGCACTATTTAAATATTTAGAGAGAAATTTGCATAATTTGCATTTTCTTTTGAAATATGCAAGAAATTGTTCTAAACTTTTGGACAGAAACCTTCCATAGTGTGCTTCCTCGAAGTCACGGAGCATCGAGAGACAACATGAGTGCAAGAATGAAAGCTTTTAAGGGGTTATTTTTAAAGCTGAATGTTTAATGGGTGTTTACTCTCTATTAAAGACATTAATTGCAGACTTCCTGCTCTTTATAGAAAATCGTTTCCCAGGACATTGCAACCTCTAATGGCTTCTTACTGACAAATTATTTCAAATCCCAAATAGAATATAACCAAAGTTCAGATATTAAGGACTTTATGAAAACAGCATAAGAATAACATAAGAACAGCATAATTCAACACCTAAGCCCACCAAAAACCAAGATCTAATCCGATTTCCAGCTTTGCAAACAGGTTTTTACTTCAATCTGATTCTCCCAGTAAAATAAAACAAAATAAAATAATAACTGTAGCTGGGTAACAGGATTGAGACCCATATGTGCTTCTTCCTCAGCCTGTATCCAAGAAGTCAGAAGCACACAATTGTATAGAAGGTCTTCTATCTGTGTGCTGTAGCTTTACAGTTTCCCTTCACTGGAACTAAGAGGCTCAAACCTGCTCCAGCATGACAATGCCCCTGTGCACAAAGCGAGCTCCATGAAGACATGGTGTGTGAAGGTTGGAGTGGAAGAACTCGAGTGTCCTGCACAGAGCCCTGACCTCAACCCCACTGAACACCTTTGGGATGAACTGGAACACCGACTGAACCCCAGACCTCCTCGACATCCCAACATCAGCGCCTGACCTCACTAATGCTCTTGTAGCTGAATGAACACAAATCCCCACAGCCACGCTCCAACATCTAGTGGAAAGCTTCCCAGAAGAGTGGAGCTCATTATAACAGCAAACACACGGGGAATAAATCTGGAATGAGACGTTCAACACGCACATATGGGTGTGATGGTCAGGGGTGCACAAACTTTTGGCCATACAGTGTATCTGGAAGCTGTAATTCATTCTCTATTTCTTTCGGTGTCGCATCCTTCTTTGTTCTGTCATGATATATCTGTGATGAGTCGTTACAGAAACGTTCTCTCTGCTGCCGCAATTTAACAAACCGCTCTCCTTTTAATTCTACCGTATCTGTAGCTTCCCCGTGAGTTCTGTATCATCCTCTGTCGTCCTCCTATTGGTGGATTTTAGACACGTGTCATAACATGTCAGCACTCACACTCTGAGATTTTAATCAAGATTTTCTGACACTGCCAGAAGAGCACTGATCTCAACTCCTGAGCTAATTTCATCCTCTACGATGTGCAACTGTCCCTGTAACAGCAAAATCGGGCCGGAGATCATACAGTGTAAAGCCGGCTTAAGACAAAAAATCGGGTTTGTGTCACTTCAGTGTGAACACAGACTTTATGCACCTTTGCTAAACTTTAGTGGTCATGTGACTCTATAACTATCCAAATGAGTTGTGATTTTAAACAAACACTTGAACTGTGAGGTTAAAGTACAGGCGCCTACGTTAGCGTACTTTCTCCTCAGCTCACAAAACTATGCAATCTAACTCTCTAAAAAGACCAAATTTAAAAGACCTTTTTCCCAGGACCTTACTAATACATCAGGGATGTTTAAACTACTCTCTCATTTTCCTTTTCTGGTTTTTCTGATTGGGTTAAAACTGACGTTAAGACTACACACCTGCACAGCGTAGCCTGCTGGGCTTACACGCAGCTGGAGTGATGAGAATCCTCTCAATCTCACTATCCAGGAGCTCAGAGCACACAGACAGCTCATCTGAGCAGAGCAAACAACACTGAACATCAGCCTCAGAGAAACACTACTCTTCATTTCATTTCAAAATTTTACAGAAAACTGCTTTAACATCAGAGGCTGATGATTTCTCGGACTGTTACAGAGTTGATTCGAGTCTGGAAAGGTTTTAGACAGACTGGCGTGTACCGTCCGAGCGAAACAGAGTCTGCTGGCTTCTCTTCATGGGAGCAGGATGTTTGAAAATATCTGGGCTGAAACCCAACAAAAACAGAACAAAAATATATCAGTGCAGTGATTGAGAGAGTGAGGGATAACGTGAGAAAAGCAGAGACAAACACACACTCTTTACAGTTATAGAACGTTATATAGAGTTATAGAGATAGTTATAGAGAGTTATATGTGAGTTATTAGTAAAAGTGTGACTGATTAGGACTTTTATTCATGAGATTATAAACATTACTGATATGTCTCTGATTGCTGTATCACATGCAACACTTCCACATTTTGTGTTGTTTTAATGGAGAAGACGTTTGTTTCATAAAGAAATAATTCTGTACTGCATTTTTAATTTCCTTTAACTCAGAGAAAGCTCAGGATCATGGGCTATGTGATGTAATGTATTGGGCGGGGTTTCGGTTATGATGTAATGTATTGGGAGGGGTTTCGGTTATGATGTAATGTATTGGGCGGGGTTTCGGTTATGATGTAATGTATTGGGCGGGGTTTCGGTTATGATGTAATGTATTGGGCGGGGTTTCGGTTATGATGTAATATATTGGGAGGGGTTTCAGTTATGATGTAATGTATTGGGCGGGGTTTCGGTTATGATGTAATGTATTGGGCGGGGTTTCAGTTATGATGTAATGTATTGGGAGGGGTTTCAGTTATGATGTAATGTATTGGGCGGGGTTTCGGTTATGATGTAATGTATTGGGCGGGGTTTCGGTTATGATGTAATGTATTGGGAGGAGTTTCGGTTATGATGTAATGTATTGGGAGGGGTTTCGGTTATGATGTAATGTATTGGGCGGGGTTTCGGTTATGATGTAATGTATTGGGAGGGGTTTCGGTTATGATGTAATGTATTGGGAGGGGTTTCAGTTATGATGTAATGTATTGGGAGGAGTTTTGGTTATGATGTAATGTATTGGGAGGAGTTTTGGTTATGATGTAATGTATTGGGAGGAGTTTCGGTTATGATGTAATGTATTGGGAGGGGTTTCGGTTATGATGTAATGTATTGGGCGGGGTTTCGGTTATGATGTAATGTATTGGGAGGGGTTTCGGTTATGATGTAATGTATTGGGAGGGGTTTCGGTTATGATGTAATGTATTGGGAGGGGTTTCAGTTATGATGTAATGTATTGGGAGGAGTTTTGGTTATGATGTAATGTATTGGGAGGGGTTTCAGTTATGATGTAATGTATTGGGAGGAGTTTTGGTTATGATGTAATGTATTGGGAGGGGTTTCGTTTATGATGTAATGTATTGGGAGGGGTTTCGGTTATGATGTAATGTACTGGGAGGAGTTTTGGTTATGATGTAATATATTGGGAGGGGTTTCAGTTATGATGTAATGTATTGGGAGGGGTTTCAGTTATGATGTAATGTATTGGGAGGGGTTTTGGTTATGATGTAATGTATTGGGAGGGGTTTCGGTTATGATGTAATGTATTGGGCGGGGTTTCGGTTATGACGTAATGCATTGGGAGGAGTTTAGGTTATGATGTAATGTATTGGGAGGGGTTTCGGTTATGATGTAATGTATTGGGAGGGGTTTCGGTTATGATGTAATGTATTGGGCGTATTCGTATTCGTATAATGTATTGGGAGGGGTTTCGGTTTCATAAATGTAGGTTAGTCTGAATATTGTAATTAGAATGATAAATTACTATAATTAACGTAATTTTGACTGAAAATACCGGTTACTCCTGAAGAAGCTTGTGTTTAGTTGTTTAGGTTTAATAAGGTCCTACCTGCGTGCATCTCTGTCTTTTGCCTGTAGCTTGGTGTGTGTGGCGCTGACAGGGTTTTCATGTCCCAGCTCATCTCTGCTTCTGTCTCTGCTGAGGTTTGTTTCATCTGTTTCACCTCTCTCCATTTCTTCCATCCCTCTTTTCATCTCACTCTCTCTTCTCATTTGTTGCTCACTTTGTTCTGCTACACTACTTCCTGTCGCCTTCTCTGCCAGTCGCTGTTGTTCTCCGTTTCCTTTTTGGAAAGGATTCACTGACTTATCAAAGTCTTTAACAATCTGTCTTCGAACATGCTGCTGCAAACACACACACATACACACACACTTACTTTCAAATGCTATTTTAAACCCAGTGTAACACTGGACATGTACTATTCATTTACCAATCATTAAAAAATACTTCAAAATAATTCACATGTAACAAACATTGTCTAGCATGTCTGCTGTATGTGGTCCAGATGTTGCTAGGCAACATGGTGATATAATATTGATATTGTGATAAATTACACTTTTTTTAAATATTGCATGTAATATTTTGTAACAACTTTCTAACATAACAAAAATAAACTCTGGAAGCAGCTGATGTTAAAATGTTCATATAAAATTTTAAAATTTATTTATAGATTTTTTTCTGCTCCTTTTCAGTGTTAAATATTATTTATGTAAACAATACATAAAAAAAATTATCTATTAGCAAACATATTTTATATATATATATATATATATATATATATATATATATATATATATATATACACACACACATATATATATATATAAATAAAATACTTCAGTACTTGATATATATATCTCAAGTACTGAAGTATTATATTAAGTATTAAGTATCAAGTATTCAAGCATTAAATGTTAGTTAGAATTTAAAACTAAAATAACTATTAGGGCTTAGTTTTTGACAATTTAAGACTTTGTACACTGCGGTTTCACTGATATTTAAACTTTACTCATTAGGTTCAGTCGTAAATGTGATGTATATGCACCATTGGCTCTCCCATTCCCTGCGCTGAGACTGGCTCAGGTGGAGGTTGTGTAGGTGATGTGAAGTTCAGTGGAATGTCCTCTCTCCACGACTCCTCCTCATACACTCGGCTTCCACCTCTGGACCTTCGCACCACGGAGTCTTCCCACAATTCCTCTCTGCATTCCGTGGGCTGAGCTGAAGAATTTTCTACATCCTTTCCCAAATCGTCCTGAGAAACTCACACACAGCCACAAACTAACTTTCTCCAACATCATCAAGAGTTATCAATGTCACACGATCTCTCTCTCTCTCTCTCTCTCTCTCTCTCTCTCTCTCTCTCTCACACACACACACACACACACACACACACACACACACACACACCAACTGCCGTCTTTCTAGCTGCTGAATTCTCTGCTGGATTTCCCAGGCGGACTGACGGTGTCTCTGCAGCTCAGACTCCACACTCTGACCTGCTGTAGATCCAGCTGCACAGAGACAGAGAGGAGATAATGATTTGGGAAATAATGACAGAGATGGATAGCTTTTAAACAGGAAAAGGAAAACAACTCACTGAGATTTTTACATGTTTGCAGTACAAAGGTAGCTGCCTTTCTGACTTCCTCATCATTCGCTTCAGTCAGGAGAGAGATCATCAGAGGCAGTCCTCCGCCCCGCAACAGCTGAGACTGATGCTCCACTACACAGACACAAGACAAAAAAATCTTTAACATTAGCATTTAGTTTGTTCAGCATCTTTACAAAAGACAATAGATGTTAGGCAGAGTCTCACCACACGCGTCGGTGCAGCGCCCGAGTGTCAACACCACGGCCAGCTGGTCTCGTGGACTGAGGTTTGGGCTGGACAGCAACAGCAGGAGGTCTGGAACCAACGTCAGCTCAGACAGCACAGGTGCAAAAGCCTCTGAGAAACACAGTCAAACACGTCACACACTTAAAGTTATCCTGTGTGTGTGTGTGTGTGGCACACACAGAAGCTTAACTTTATCAATAAATTCTCATATATTACACACATCTATATAGGCTTGAGTGTGTCCTTCGCACGTATACATTAGAATGTTTAGACGAAGTTGTCTTCGCGCATCTCTTTTATGATAATCTGGCTCTTAGCGTTGTGATTCTTCAGTCGTCTTACTTCCGGTGAAATTGTAGTATTTTTGACTCTCCAGAAAGATTTACATGAAAATGAGAGCGACAGGACAGAACCTCTAACTCTAACATCTAGCCAACATAGGCAGACCGTACGCACGTTTCATCTCAGCAACATCACTGGGAAGAAGTCAGCAAAGAGTAAAAGATGAAGTATTTATCCAGCTGCTCACTGTACTCAGTCGTGTGTTACACGTACAATCCAGAAGCTGGTTAAATTGAATAATCACTGGAGGAATTTTCATGAAGGGAACTTGAGCTGAATCTGATTATCACGTGAAGAGAGTGTGAAGAGTTAATACACCATCATTACCAGGAGTAACGTGTAAAAACAGTGTTGCGCTACAGAGCGGCGTAACACACACTGAGGAAACTGCTATCCGCCCTCTTCCACATACACGAGCTCACAGGCACCCCTGATTGGCTAGTGTCTCTATGACTGACAGGGGAGAGAGAGTATGCCCCGCCCACCCAGTAAACACATCCAGTTTTGTTCTCTTGGCTTTCTGTCACAGGTGGGTGTGGCGCTGTCGGGATTCAGGCTCTGGATTATAGTTCTGTTGCACCATTCCGGAGAGAAAAGGGTCATTATTGCCAAAAATACTCGCGCGTTTCACATCAGTGTTTATATTTCCGAGTTCAACAGCTGCCCTTAAATGTCCTTACTAAGTGAGTTTGGAGTAAACGGGTCCAAATACACACATATTACAAATACAGTGGAGAGAGATTTGGTTAAAGTGTGTGTGTGTGTGTGTGTGTGATACCGTTGTCAGTGATGCAGGCAGACAGTGTTCTGGTAATCATGGCAGCGAGACTACAGGCTGCAGGATTCTCTCTGCACTGAGTAACTGCACTGGATAAAGCGTCTGAGAGTGTGAGCAGTCCTCCAACTGACGCAAAATACTCCTGAACAAACGCTGGAGGATCAACACACACACACACACACACACGAGTTACGACTACAGAGCGCACTCATGCAGCATTACGTCATGCTCGTCCTTCCTCTTCACTCACGGTTATTCGCCACCGTCATGCCGATGAAGGAGCAGACGGGTTGAGCCAGCTCCGCCCCGAACACGGATACCTGCTGGAGCCACACCTTGACCAGAGGCAACAGACACATGCACGCACTCTGGTTCTCCTCTGCAACAGAAATAAACACACAGGAGAAAAAAATGTAAAAAATAAAATCTTGTACCCTGTACATCTGGGAGAATCTGAATGTTTCGATGGTGTGTTTAACACGATCTTTTCTTTAACATTTAGCTATTAGACTTTAATTCAGTAGACAAGCAGGTTCAACAACCAGAGAAAGAAAAAAACTCTACTCTTTATAGAACTTTGTAAAATAAAAATTCTCAATCGGTATATAAGCTACTGTACATTTAAGCATAAATCGCGTCACGGTGGTGTTACACACCTCGATGCTGTAGCTATAGCACACGGAATACTCCTCTTTCCGAATCGGAAACACGGAGCTGCACGGAAACACGAACACCCTAACCAGTTTAAGATAACATTATTAACGTTATTACATCACATTAGCTAACAGTTTTTAGCCGGAGGAGCTTTCACTTTCCCGATGAACTAGCTAATGAATTTATGATTAGTCCTCCCTGGCCACCTCGTAAACCACAAGAGAGCATTTAACATTACCTTTAAAACTGCATACAGTAGATTCTCAAAGTTTTAAACAAATGTGGCAGAAGGTACTTACATTATTATCATAAATTCTATCATAATGAATCTCAAACCCTATTGGCTGTTATTGAGATAAGCCCCGCCCCGTCTCTGACCAGTTTTAGTGGAATGATTGGGTTTTACTTAAAGTTTTCATGGAAAAACGTGTGTGTATGTGTGTGTACGTGCGAGTACGTGTGTACATGTGTACCATTTTGGGGGTTGTTGACACAGCCACAGAGAGCACTGGACACTGACGTCCACAGCTGCAGCAGCTCAATCGTTCCTCCAGCCATGGGATAAGTACTCCTGACAACACAGCGTGGGACAGAACACACACTCATCACCGCGTGAGTATGCTTATAACGCGTGTGTGCTTAGCCAATCATCTGTCAGACTTAATACACAGAGGATTTTACACTGCCTTCACCTCTCGGCTATAGACTGTCTGTTCTCAAAGATCTAGTAGCAAAAAAAATAATTTTCAACGGTAGAGCTAAAATAATCTTTGTAATTATTGTGTTCAGCATTAAGTTCACTATTGTTTGTCTCAGTTATACAAAAAGTTTTAATACTCTTAAATACATTTTAAATCAAGAGAAAACAGACTTTTCTTCCATTTTTAAGTCTAGGTCTCTTCTGAATTTTATTTTAACGTTTACTTTAAAGGTTTAATCATGATTACAAACAGTGGATCTATAAAACATTTTCATTTAAAGCAGTGTAAAGTTTATGCACCTGAACAAGTTGAGCAGGATATCAATACACCTAGAAGTCTTAGCAAGGCTCTGTCCCTGTTCTAAACATAAAAAAAGGACATTTTCATGAATTAAAGTAGCATACGGAGGTAGGCATGATATCAGCACTAGGGTCAGGAATGGAGAAAATATATATTTAGAGTTTATTTTGAGATTGTTAACAAGCTATTAAATTATCCTACCTGATTAAAACACAAGTGGCTGAGGAAAAGTTTGTTATCAAGCCTTTATTTATTTTAGTATTATTATTATTTTAAGCATTCTTAATAATTCTTAATAATTCATCATGAAAAAGGATTTGCATTAGGAAGCAGATTAAACTTCCACTCTTTGCCAGAGTTCTGGAAATGAGTGCTTTTATATTTTCCAGGATCTTTCATGGGACTGTGCATGATGCAATCCGGGGGAAATCTTACTGTTGTTGGAAACTAATACAGAAAGCATGTACACGGCCACTCTCTTCAGCGTGAGGGACGCTTCCTGTTCCATGCAGTCGGCCAAGCCACAGAACATCTCCTCTCTGCACAGGCTCTGCTTACAGCTCTCTACAGAGAGACGAGACACGCACCTCAGTGCTACTGAGTGTCTTCAGGTGACGTTTCTGTCTTAATGAAATGCAGAAATACACACCGTTAACTTCAGCCAGAGAGCCGAGCGCGAACAGAGCCGTCTCTTTAACCTCAGAGTAATCGCTGGCTCTGGACAGGTTATAGATGAACGTCACACCTCCAATCTCTCTGAGGAACTCCACGTTCTCACCTGCTGAACACAGAGGAACCAACACTGACCCAGTGTGTGTGTGTGTGTGTGTGTGTGTGTGTGTGTGTGTGTGAAAGAGAGACTGTGTGAATTTCAGAGTGTGTAAAACTGACCGTTCTGTTGGCAGATTGAGACGATGGTGAGTAGAGCTTGTTTCTGAGACGCCGGACATTTCATCTGGTACTTCAGACACTCGAGTAATAAGCGCAGATCAGTCCTGATGGCTGTAAAAAGTGACATAAGGTCATGAAATTAAACCTGATATACAGGGAGAAGAGTATAAGTAATGAAAAAGAAGCAATGCAAGTGCACTGATCTTGTCTATGACGTAGCAATCGTGTGATTTTAAAAGAATTAATAAATTAAATAAAATGGACTGCTGACTAAATTGGTCCCTTGATGGTCCACTATTAAACCAAACAGTGAATATCTCTTCCAAGTTTCATAAAATACTAAAAAATTTGGATTAGTGATGAGCATTCTGGCGTTTTTTTAGTGAGTCGGTTCATTTAGTTCAGCTCACCAGTAAGAGTCGACTCTTTTGGCTCACAAATTATTCCATCTAAATTTTACGATATTTTAACGGGTAATTATTATTATTTGCACAATTATGAGTGAAACTGGTTTGGGAAATGTTAATTTACCTTATAATTAGCAAGGAAAAAAAGAAGAGGAGAAAAAATAAAAACAAGTCATATGTGAGTCGGCTCAAAGAGTCGACTCGTTTCTCTTACATCAGTAACTTACCGTTTAACATTGTGGACGCTGCTGTTACTTCAGAAAACAAAATACAAACAAATCAATTCAAGTTACAGCAGTTTTAATCACAATTTAAATCTAACTGCTAGCTAATTATGCTCATTTGAATAGAAATTTGGCTTGTTATGTGTAGTTATTAAACACTTTTAGATGTAACTAAGATGTAGTTAAGTTAGCTATTTAAGCTCTTTATAAGTTAGTACAACTAACACACCAATTTTATCACAAACCTAAGCATAAATTCCAATAAATAAACTACGGGAGTTAAAATTATTATTAGTATAAAACACAATTAACTATATTTAAATAAATTTATAATAACCACTCTAAAAGCATCTATGTAAAGCGTTGAGTGGATTGATGCTAACTAGCTAGCTCGCGTGAAATAGCTTGCTAATGCTAACTTTACCTCAGGTTTTCCCGCCACTGCGTTAGTTACGTCACGTCAGACGTCAAAAAAAATCGTGAAAACCAGAAACATGACTTCTAAAATATCAAAAAGACACTCTAATAGAAAATATAAGCGCTTAAAAATATTTTTTGGCTCATTACCGCTGGCGTAAAATTATTTAGATTTAGCTAAAGGGACTTCAGTTTTTTTTTTTTAAAAAAAAAAACGGGGTACAACACTACATTACCCAGAATGCTCTTCTAGGAAGTACGCATGCGCAGCAAACGCGGCCCCACTCGGAAAGCTACGCAGAAACCGGTTCGCTAACTAATTCGTTCATTTTCACAGGTAGTCCAATATTTTATTTTTATGTCTTGCTTGTTTTTTAAAACTATTTTCAAAGGATTTAAACGACAGCAGTGTGAAGAAATGGACTAAATAGGCAGGATATGTGGGTGGAATGTAGTTGTGGAGTTAGCTAGCTAGCTAGGTGGGGTAATGGTTAACCAGGTAATGTAATGTGGACAGCGAGCTGGGTTAAAGGTTACAAACCCATCACTAATATTAATAATACATAAATAAATTATACTTTCTTTATGATTCACAGCGGAATTGTGTGAGGGAGATCCGTGCAGTTACTAATCTACAGTAAATAAACAATGCTAAGACTCTAAGGGAACTAATAACTCGTGTTTAGTGCACTTTAGGGTTAGTGAGAGAGTTAATCCATTTCTCTTCAAATTCCTGTGTAATATCGCGCTTTCGCATGATAGCCAGCTAAAATACTAATCAGGTATGTGTTACAATTTACCAAGACATCTTTCTTTAATGGTGTATTTGCGTTAATATTAACAGAAAAGGCCGTAAATAATTGTAGGCTGTAAACAGAACGGAAGTACTTATATGGGCATGACGGAAACCACCGGAAACTGCTGCGCATGCGCACACGGAATTCTCGGAATTCATGTTTCCTGATGCTTTACGCTTCAGGGGAAGATGATTAACTTATTTTTGATGCAGTGTTTTGCAATGTTTTGGTTTCCAAATGAGCAAAACTGAATTAGGAAATAAATCTTAACGTCCTGTTTATGTTGTAATGTATCTCTAACTACTTTAAATATAAAGTATAAATAAATATAAAAGAATCAGGAGGTGTTAAGTGATCATGTTCTGTGCTTTTTTTTTTTTTTTCTCAGATGTAGGTGCTTTAGACTCCACCCACACTGGCAGTGATGACATCAAACATGTGCACACGACTCCTGTTCCAGCTCGGCCAATCGGGTCGAGCGCTTTTCTCCGCCGGTCCTCACGCCGGTCCTGTGTGCCGTTCCGGAGTGCGGCTGGTCCAGGCGCGGTCCTGCTCGTCTCGGGGAAGGAGGTCAGGCCAAGACTCGGGTCAGAACAGAGAACATGGACTCTCTTCTGCTGGACCTGAGCTGGACTTCCAGCTGAGCCGGCTGCAGGTGGACGCTGTGCTGCGCGCTAACGAGCAGTCTGTGCGAGTTCCTGAGTTTGATGGACGTGGAGGTCTGAGTCCCGTGCTGAAGTTCGAGAGCAATCAGCTCGCTGCGAATTCTCCTCTGGAGGACAGACGCAGCAGCGCCACCTGCTTGCAGACGCGGGGGATGCTGTTTGGGGTTTTTGATGGCCACGGCGGTCACGCGTGCGCTCAGGTTGTCAGTGAGCGTCTGCCTTATTATGTTTCCGTGGCGATGATGTCAGAGTCCAGCCTGGAGGATCTGGAGGCTTCGATGGAGACGGTACGGCCGTTCCCGCCGATTCTGCAGTGGTACAAACATCACAACGACCACAACTACCGCGAGTCCGCCGCTCTATACGTCAATCACTTGCGCGTCTTCTGGCAGGAGCTGCTCGCCAGCGAAGAGCACGGAGACGGAATGAAGCCCAGCGACGCCCTCAGCTATGCTTTCCAGCGCCTGGACACGGATCTTTCGCTGGAGGCTCAGGTGCCACTCGCGAGCGATCTGATGCGGAACACGGCGGTCCAGGCGGCTTTCGCAGGGTGCACGGCTTGTCTCGCTCACGTAGGACCCGAAGGCATTCATGTAGCGAACGCTGGCGATTGTCGAGCCGTGCTCGGCGTTCAGGAAAGCGACGGGAGCTGGAGCGCGCTGCCTCTGTCTCGGGATCACAACACGACCAACGCAGCCGAAGTGGAGCGAGTGCTGTCTCAGCACCCGGCTAGTGAGCGGCAGACGGTCCTCGTGGACGACAGGCTGCTCGGCGTGTTGATGCCACTGCGAGCTTTCGGAGACGTTCGGTTTAAATGGAGCCGCGAGCTGCAGCAGAGCGTGTTAGAAAACGGAGGCTGTGACTCAGAGGCGCTGAATCTTTATCAATACGCGCCGCCTAATTACCTCACGCCGCCGTACCTCGAGGCCACGCCCGAGATCACTTATCACCGCCTGCGCCCTCAGGACCGCTTCCTGATCCTGGCGTCGGACGGTCTGTGGGACGAGATGGACAGCGAGGAGGCGGTGCGGCTGGTGGCGGAACATTTAACCGGCATCCACCTGCAGGCTCCGGTCTCGGCCAGCCAGCGCCAGCTCAGCCTGGGACAGATGCACCAGCTGCTGCTGCAGCGCCGCGCCCGCGCCACGCCCGCACTCGACCTGAACGCCGCTACGCACCTGATTCGCCACGCTCTCGGGACAAACGAGTACGGAGAGATGGACCAGGAGAGATTGGCAGCCATGCTGGCGCTCCCAGACGACCTGGCACGCATGTATCGCGATGACATCACCATCACCGTGATTTATTTCAACTCGAGTCTCAACAAAACGTCACGGAATAATTTGTGACAATCCTCCGTTAAACAAACAAACAAAGCTGTAAACAAACAAACCTGTAAACAAACATATCTCTCTGATAAACACTGAACAACAAACACTGAGACCTTCAGCCTCGTTTTGTGCGCGATGGATGAAGTTTAAATATAAAATTAAAGCGTTGAGATGCAGAAAGAATCACGGTTTTATTGCGTCATGGGCCGGAAGATCAAAGCTTGTGAGAGTTGAGATTCACAGTCTGTGTGCTGAGATTATTTTATCACATTTTATGATTTATGATGATGTTATAACAATAAAGAACTGACACTCGTCCTTAACAGGAAGTGAACCTCGGCGTCTCGAGTCAGCGCCAGCACGTCATCGCTCCCGGCGCTTTGCGTGTGACGTTTGTTTACACGCGAAAAAGTGACATTTAATCTCAGGTGCACAAACTGTGCAGATAAATGTACTGCCCATGAAAACAACGTGCTGGGGGTTAAATCTCATAATGTGATGTAACGTATAACTGAGTGACGATTTATTTAATTTGTTTCACTTTTATTCTAATTAAATTCTAAATTATCGCATATTTCACATGTTTATTAAATCTTTCCTGCATTTTTCTCTTGTGAACTCGTTCAAGTTTGGATTATGTGCTGATGTACGTTCTTCTTTTTAAGAAAAATTACATCATTTTGTTGCTTCTTCGTTTTAATTTTAATTTTAATTTTAATTTTTTTGTTGCTGCTTGTTTACCAGAAGGACACTGTATGAAGCTGATGTGGAAATGTTTACATTCACAGCATGGTTCTGTTTCATTACTGCGTTATGTTCAGTGGAAACTGTGTTCATGTGTCTCCTTCGATCGTTTTTCATTCTGTTTCTTCCGCTGGATGTTTCCTTCGACGCTGTTTTGACGTTGCACTTTAGTGGAAGCTGCTGTAAAACCCCGTGTCTGTGTGTTCAGGAGTGAAGTGCTGGTGATGTGATGGTCATTAGATGCGACTCGTAGCTATTAACCAGGTCGTGTTTCATGCTGTGAAATTCATTCTGTTTTTTATGACTGCATTTACGGTTTTAAAAAGTTCATCAGCCATAATGTACAAAGCCAGGAATAATTAAAGGATATGAAGGCATCGTTTCAAATATTTATGACTCTGTCCAAGTTTCTTGTTTTGCAAATTGCCTGTTTTTTTTTTTTTTATTATTATGCAAATCTACTTTTACTGTGCAGGACAAATGAAATATTTCCATGTTGTTCATCTCTAAGTTTCTCCTACAGCTTATTGAAGTTAACCCTGAGACTGTGAGGTTTAATAGCTAACCGTGTGTGTGTGTGTGTGTGTGTGTGTGTGTGTGTGTGTGTGTGTGTGTGTGAGTGTGTGTGTGAGAGTCAGTGCCCATTTTAATTTTTTGATGTTCACCCACGTTGCTGCTGTACTGAGGGGAAAAATAACAAAACCACCACTGGGATAATATCTGCTCACTGAGGTAGAGGGGTGCCAATACTTTATGCAGGACAGCACATGGGCTAGTTTAAGTAGCTGTACACCTATGAAGTGGCCTGTCTGATCAAAGTGCATATATTTATTGTTGGATGTTAATAGATTTTTTTTTGTTCACGCTGATGGACTGCGTGTTCATCTCACATGCTGCTGAAATAAACAATACAATATTTTAATCTAATTTAATTTTTTTTGTAATAATGAAGTGCTATATTGCTTAGATTATTAAAGCTTGTTTTATTTTAATAATGATGTATTTATTATAATGTGTTTATTATTATTATTGTTATTATTAGCAGTAGTAAGAACATTACTGATATATTAATAATAAATTAACAAATAAACCTTTTTCATGTAATTTAATTATTTTACTAGCAGTGTTGTATCGATTACACACTTAAAAACAGCCAAAATGACATTACTAATAATAATAATAATAATAATAATAATAAAAATAATAATAATAGTTTTATAATCTCATAGTGTTTTATGTTTAGTATCTTTACAGTAAAAAATACTTATGACAAAGTGCATTAGTGTCATCACTAACAAAATAAATATGTATAAATGTATGTAAACATCATAAAAGAAGTATATTTATTATCTTTAATGTATTATGATAAATATATAGTTATTAAAAAACATTACCTACTTCTTGCAGTAAGAAGGTACGAATTATTAGAGGTAAAAATTATTTTTTAAGCCTTTTACCCTGGTTGATATTTATATTTATATTTCTGCCGTTGTGTGAAATTGATTATAATAATTTATAGCTGTTAGAGTTTTGTGATTGGTGGTTTTTATTTTTTATTTTTAAATATTTTAAGTATATTTTTTGGTGTAATTGTTGTGGATGACCAGCAGGGGGCAGCAGTGTGCCTCTTCTCTCCCCCTCCCCCTCCCCCGCCCCCAGCGCGGCCCCGCGCCGCGTCACCGCCGTCACGCGCATGCGCCGAACGCGCGCGGAAATTCAAAAGTTCTTCCTTCAGTTGAACGAAGCGCGTTCACGAGAAACCGCCGTGTGTTGTTTCAGTCCTGTCACTGAGGTAAGAGGAAAATAAACACATTTACACAATTTCACCTCAGTACCGAATAAATCGCTCTCTTTCTCCTGTTCTCCTACAGAGCGGCGGGTTTGTGTGGTTTGCTGTTCGTGTTTATTTTCTTTGTGTTGTTTTCGAAGCTAATTTGCTAGTTAAGAGTTAGCTTCAGTGAGCTAATGTTGTTGTAAAAGTTGTTCAGATTTATTCAGCTGGATATAAAAACTGTTTTAATAAACTACACAGAATAAAATAACTCAAATCTCACTTCTGCTTCAAACCGTCGCGTTGTTTTTTACAGTGTAATTAAAGGTGAGAAGTATTCTTAGCAGTAAAAGCGCTATGCTAGTGCAGCTAGCCTGCTAGCGTTAGTGCCGGAGGTTCTGTGAGCTGGTTCTGATTCGCTCTGGTTCTGGCAGGAGGAGAGGATGGAAAAGCAGGCGGATAAAAACCCAAAGAGACAGAGAGACCCGCTGGAGGAGAACATCCCCGCCTCTAATGGTATGTGCTTCAGCTTCTGGGCGATGGGACAAAAATATCATTAAACCATACTTTACACCTTACTTTACACTTTACACCTTACACTACACAATACTGTACACTTTACACCTTACACTACACCATACTTTACACTTTACACCACGCCATACTTTACACCTTACACTACACCATACTTTACACTACACCATACTTTACACCATACTTTACACTTTACACCACGCCACACTTACACTACACAACACTTTACACTACACGACGCTTTACACTCCACCATACACTACACCATACTTTACACCATACTTTACACTTTACACCACGCCATACTTTACACTATACGACACTTTACACTCCACCATACACTACAGGACACTTTACACCATACTTTACACAACACAGTACTTTACACGATACGACACAGTACTTTACATGATTTGGTACTTTACACAACTCAATACTTTACTCGATACTTTACACAACACTTTACACAGTACTTTACACGACTCGGTACGTGTTTATACAGAATCGTGATATAGCGGTTAATAACCCGCTGTCTTTGTTAAAAGTTTTTTATGTTAAAAATAAATGAACTGCGTTTGATCTTCTCATTCTAATGAATAAAGCGTTTTACAGATTTAAAGGTTCAGAACTACAGTTTAACATCAGATCAGCTGCTGCTTCTAATCAGAGATCGTAATTACTATTTTTTTTTTTTTTTTAATTAAGAAAGTGTGTATCAGGAGAGTGATGACATCACATTGCCCCGCCCTCCTTCACACAAACCTTCACTCGGGAATGTTAGTCACGGACGCGTGCAAAAGTTTACACCCCCCTGGTTTCTGAGAGGCACAAGCACCTTTATTTATTTATTTACAAAAAGCTGCAAATAAAATCGAGGTCCATCCTGCAACAAAAAAAAAAAAGGCACCACAATGCAAAAGCAACAGAAAAATATTTTAAATGAAATCTGATGAATAAAAGAAGTTTTTCAGGGACGATTCTGAGTCTGTGGATTTTGCCAGATGTTTGGGTTTCAGAGGATCTGCAATTTATTTATTATATTTATAACTCCCTCTCATTTATTATAACACAAAGGGAGACTTTTAAACTGATATCTTGTTTTTTTTTCACTAATTTCTTACACAATTTTACCAATCAACTGTGATTTAATGAAGAAATATCAGTGAAACATAAATTTGCATTAAATGTGTTGTCTGTTTTTTATAATTAAAAAAAAAAATACCGACTAAGTGATTGGATGCAGCTGACTTTAATAAAAAAAATTAATTAATCTTTAAAATAAAAAAATTAGAGGATTTTTTCCTTCTTTTCAGTGTTAAATCATTAAATTTTTTAAATGTTAAATGTAAAAGTCTAGTTTAATAAAACATGCTCTATTTTTCCCTGATTTGCTGGAAGTTTCTTAACAAACCTAAATATCGTGATGCGTATCACGTATCGTGAAAGTATCGTGATATTTGGTATCGTATCGCTCAGCCGTAGCTTCAGCCTGGTGGATGTTGGTGTTAATGATCGCTCTCTGGCGTCTCTAGAGCTCGAGGCGGTGTTAAAGAGACGGCGCTTGGCTGCAGGAGGAGTCGAGAATCATAACCCCGAGCAGCGAGCTGTGAGGTCTCCGGCCCGGTCGCGGCACGTGGAGTCGGAGGTGAAACCGGACACGCCCGCCATCGCCTCGGTCCGACTCCGAGTTCAGCAGCTCGCCCAGAGACGGGATGGTGAGAGAGGAGTAATTTATCTTCCTGTAGCCATGCTGAGCTCTGAGTGGTTTGTGTTTATAGTGTCTGTGTGTGTGTGTGTGTCTGTGCATGCGTGTGTGTGTGTGTGTGTGTGTGTGTGTGTGTGTGTGTCTGTGCGTGCGTGTGCGTGCGTGTGTGTGTGTGTGTAGGTGGGGCTGCGCTGGTCCAGCGCTGTATGTCAGACCCCGGGGCAGAGAGTCCCTCCAGCACTTTACTGCGAGACGTCTGTCACATCGGTGAGTGTCTCAGCATCGTCCTGCATCCTGATTGGCTAAAGCCGTTAAGACCTGGACAAGTACGGAAATTCCGATATGGATATATTGGATATATGGAAAATATGGATATATTGTTGTTGAGTAAAACCCAAACACTAGAACTCTAAATTGAAATATAAAGATAAAAATATGGAAATCTGGAAATTATTTTGCAAATATACTATACACGATACTAGCACTCTAACTTAATTATCTTTACATTTGGAAAATAAAAAGACGCATCTGAAGACCTGGAAAAGTAGATTTTAAAAATATAACAGTAATAATAACAGTCACTCCACTGGGGCTCTCAATTAGTTATAACTTTTAGACATTAGTTATTATTTTTCTAAAGACCTGGAAAAGTAAATTTATAAAATAATACAGAGAAAAATATGGAGATGATGATGTTGTTGTTGTTGTTGTTGTTGAGTAACACTCAACTGATTATCTTTAGCATCTTCCTTATATTTTTTTATATTCTTTTACAATCTTTAAAGATGAGCAAGAAAGCAGAATGGAGTTTTAGCTAATAAATCTTCAGGCCACGCCCACAAATGACGACAGTAGCAGTTCCTGCATCATCAACATGGCTGACTTGCCACTCACTATCACGAGCACACACCTGTGTAATATACCTGATGTTAAATGATTACTGTGTGTGTGTGTGTGTGTGTGTGTGTGTGTGTAAGGTGAAGGAGAGTTTATCTCTCGGTTGGAGCGCTTTAAGACCCCGACCCCAGAGAGCAGCCCCGCCCCGGCCACGCCCAGCACACGCCAGCTCTCCAGCTTTGTCCACAACATGCAGCAGCAGCTCAACGCCACCGCGACCCCCAGCAGCAAGGAGGCGTCCCGCATACGCCAGGTACACACACACACACACACACACACACACAGTCTACCTGAGTGTGTGTGATCTCTCGGGTCGTGTTACTCAGTGTGTGTGTGTGTGTGTGTGTGTGTGTGTGTGTGTGTGTGTGTGTGTTTCAGGCTCGAGAGGATGAGCTGAAGTCACTCAGGGTGCAGCCTCTCACAGAGAACATGTGGCTCAAGAGGAGCTTCTCTGACCCTTCACTGGCTGAGGTATGTTTATTTATTTATTTATTTATTTTGTTTTGTTTTGTCAGTTCTCTTGTGTACGTTTGATTCATAAGGACGCATCAGTGGCATTTTTTTGTTTTTATTCTGAGTGCGAGTAGAGCAGTATCAGCTGCTCTACATTAGAACATAACGCAAACTCTAACGTTTTTGTCAGAGAGTTACGCCTCCGAGCAGCTCTTGCGTTTGCCAGCGGACCAGAGCAATGCCTTGGCCTCCATTACAGTTTGAGAACGTGAGTCTTGTATGTTCGAGGCTGGTGACGTGCACTGGGTGTGTTTTTAAAATATATTTTTTGTCTAAAGGAGTAACAGTTTAGCGTTGTGGAACCTGCATGTCTAAATCATCACACACTTGACTTTCTGACACGATCAGTGCGTCCCACATCACGCACCTGCGCACTATTCTACGCCATTTTGCAGTATAAATAGTGTGAGTAGTGCGTTCACGCTGAAAATTACAACAACAACAACAAGAGCACTTCAAGTGTGCAGGTGATGCACTTATCCAACCGAAAATGCAAAGCGGGGAATGTTGGACACGTCACACACTCAACACGAGCAAAATTCACCTGCGGAGACGATTACACCTTCGTCTGTGGTGACTGAGGTCATGGTGGGCGTAAAAGGTAAAGGTAAATGAGATGAAACAGTAAAATGAAGACTCTGTATAGCTGTTGTTTTTTATATTCTGTTTTTATTATGTGTCGTTGTCGCACTGTGGGACGAAGCTCTAAGGAAAAACATTTCACGGCATTAACACATCACAGGTGTGTAATACGGATGTGACAAATAAAGAACCTTGAGCCGTGAAGTGCATAGTGTATAACACGCCATTTGGGACAGAACTTACGGCTATAAATGTATAAAGATGGACCGGAGGAATGGCTTCCGGGTGTTAGAGGTGATTCAGATGATTATAAAGTCCTAATTTCCTTTGAATATTAAGCTGTGATGATTTCCACATGCTAAACTGCAGGCTATACGCTTCCCTTGCTTGTGAGCAGCATGAGCCTCGTAGCTCACGGGAAACCCGTCTGAGCTGATCGACTGTATCTGAGGTGAAATGGGACACGGTGTGTGTTTTACTCACTTTACGGTAACCTGCGCACGTTAAGCTATGGGAGAACAAACACGCGTATCTGTAATCTTTAAATAAATTAATCATTAGAATCTGAGAGAAGCGGAGTAATCAGCTTTTGCTCTGTTTGTTAGGACGACTCCAGCATCGATTTCAAAGAATCTGAATGCAGTTTAAACTTCAGTGGCGTGAATGAGACGATGGGAGACAGTTTCAGCATCTCGTCTACCTTCACTGCAGAGACACAGCCTCCTGCTACAGCGCTTTGTGCTCCAGGTAAACCTGCCATCACCGCACTGCTGAATTCTGCACTCTGATTGGTCAGAAGGTGTTGATTAGTTTTCTATAACAGCAGCTCTAAATCTCAGGTTTATTTATAATTAATGCGCTCGTTCTAATACTTTATCGTTTCTATAGTAACAGCTCGTTCTCAGGGACGTGTACTGCGGACGCTCCGTATAAACGGTTTAAAAAAACTCTTTCTCAAAGTATGAAGGCGTTTATATTTAACATGTATGGAAGGAGTCTCCAGTGTCAGCGCTTTGTAACAGTCAGAGGTAAAGCTGTAACTGTAAGTTTTCCGACGTCTTCAGGACAGAGGAGTTTACGCTTCTTTGCGTTTTCTCAGTAACATGCGGAACAAGCTGCGATTATTTTGTCTTATTAAGTTGAAGAGAGAGAATAAAGAGGCTGGTGAGGGAACGAGTGTTTATAGCTGCTATAACGTAAGCGACAACAGGAACTAACTTCATTCCTCAACATTAAATGTAACTATAAACAGATAAAACATATGATGTCATTCTTTAATAAATAAAAAATTGCCAAACTGCTGTGGTGTAAGAGGAATAAAACACTTGGGGGTGTGCTGTTATAGGAAAATAATCAGTTTCAGTAACTCGGCTTCATCACGGGTCAGTAATTTAAAGCTTTAATGGGACGTGATTAATCCTCTCGTGTTTTAGATTCCGTGGTGCGTCCTCATGAGGGAATGAGCACTTCTGCCTTAATCGACAAGATGTTCGAAGACGTCTTGCAGGCCGCCGACAGAGAAGAGGAAGAAGAGAAAGAGGAAGAAGAGCGAGGGAATGACACCGCCGACAGAGAAGAGGAAGAAGAGAAAGAGGAAGAAGAGCGAGGGAATGACACCGCCGACAGAGAAGAGGAAGAAGAGAAAGAGGAAGAAGAGCGAGGGAATGACAGCAGTGTGTCTGAGAGCAGAGAGGAAGCTGACGTGGAGACTGCTGAAACTGAGCCGAAGTTGAAATCTCCGAGTCCTAGCCCTGGAGGAGATGCAGAAGCTTGTGACGGAGAACAGAAAGAGTGCGAGAACTGGAACGAAGAAGAGGAAGTGGCTGGAGAGAGAGAGGAGAGCGCAGTGTGTAATGAGGAAGACTTCCTGTCTCTCCCGCCGAGCTGCGTCCTCTCTCCCCTCAGCAAGTCTGTCGAAGCCGTCGTCACGCCGATGGTGAGCAGCTTCGTGGTTTTTGTAGACGTTTCAGAGTTTTTTCACTTTTTCTTTATTTTGTTTGACATATTTCCATTTTTTTTTTTTAATCATTTAGAGGTTGACTGCCACTGCGCCTCCTCCCATGGTGCCGTGTGATCCTGCAGAGGAAGAGGCCACGCCCCCTGCGCCACCTCTGTACAGGTAAGCCCACTAAGAAATATTACATTTCCGTAAAGTCAGTAAAATTTACCACTAGAAGCACAGCCCCAAGTGTTTTATTCCTCTTACACCACAGCAATTTGTTAAACAGTTAAAATTTTTATTCATCAAATGACATGATACTTTTATCCATTTATAGTTACATTTTGTCGGTGAAACGAGTTAGTTCCTGTTGTCGCTTACGTTATAGCAGCTATAAACACTCGTTCCCTCACCAGCCTCTTTATTCTCTCTCTTCAAGTTAATAAGATAAAAAATTCGCAGCTTGTTCCGCATGTTACTGAGAAACCGCAAAACTTAAAGTTACAGCTTTATCTCTGAATGTTACAAAGCGCTGACACTGGAGACTCCTTCCATACATGTTAAAGAAAACACAAAACTTCGCCTCATCAGCGCACTTTTTTATGTGGAGCGTCCGCTGTACACGTCCCTGTGAATGAGCTGTTGCTATAGAAACGATAACGTATTAGAGCGAGTGCATTAATATAAACCTGCGCTACTGTCAGAGCTGCTGTTATAGAAAACTAATCAACACCTTCTGACCAATCAGAGTGCAGTATTGTGTGTGTTGTAATGCAATCGTAAGTGATGCTTTCTTTGTCATTAATTACTGTGATTGATTGATTTATTTATTTATTTTATTATTATTATTATTATTATTATCTGCAGTATTGATGCGTACCGCTCTCAGAGAAAGATTCCTCCTCCGTCCTCTCAGAGTGTTACTCCTGGAGTTCAGAAACAGCGTGGTGAGAAATCTCGCATCAAACCGACCGTCAACACCAAGGAAACCATAAAGGTTTGTTAGAGTAAATATTAAACAAAATATTTAAAATATGAAACAGCTGCGCTTGTGTGTGAATGTGAGAGAACTGAGTCGTTGTGCAGCTTGTGATTGTTATAGCGTTGCGTATAAGTGTGTTTTCTCGTCCTGTGATTAGCGACTGGAGCGTTGTAGTCTAGCTACAGTAATCATCCTCAGGTCCATACGGTTGTTCCAGAGGTTTGCATCAAAGTGAATTTAATACCTTTGCTTCGTTTGCTATTTGGTTTGGTTTGTTTTCAGATTTGCGTGTAATTAAATGAACCAAAAAAGCAAAGGTGTGAGGTGTGAGGTGTGAGGTGTGTGTGTGTGTGTGTGTGTGTGTGTGTGTGTGTGTGTGTGTGTAGGGCTGAAAACATCCTTGTAATACTTTCATTCAATGGTCAAAAAAATATGATGATGGAAAACAATTAAAACACGAATCACCCAAGCACGGAGAACAAGGAGCTGTCCCAAAATAAACGATTAGAAAATTATATAAATAACTAGATTTAAAACAATTTGTGTCACATCCAGAGTTTAGTTTATTTTCTGCTTTTGTCAGTACAGATCTCCAGAACACACGGCGTTACTGCAGCGCTGTGGCTCCGATTAAAAGCTCACATCTACAGAAAAACAACCCAAAGCACACTGCAGGTTTAATTCGCTTTGATTCGATAGTTGAGTCGATTCAGAGTTGATTCAGATTCTCATCGGAGTTCACTCTCGGGGACCGAGCGTGATCGCTGTGATCGATGTGTTCTCCGCTGTCTAAAGAACACTCCAGGTGCAGTCAGGACCAGGTCCTGAGGAATCCACAGCTAGTCGTGTTATCTTGATTAAAGCTGGTACACGGTTGTATGGTTGTTGCGTGTGTGTGTGTGTGTGTGTGTGTGTGTGTGTGTGTGTGTGTGTGTGTGTGTGTGTGTGTGTGTGTGTGTGTGTGTGCAGGCTCTCAGTGACGAGGCGTCCAAGCTGCAGACTGTTATAAACCAGACTCTCCAGGCCCTGAGCTGCTGCAGTGATGAAGAACACGGCAAAGGATCTCTGCAGGAGGCAGAAGCTGAGAAACTCCTGCTTGTTTCCAGTGAGTACAGACTGTATCTTCACTATCAGGTGGGAGTTACTCTAACCAAGGTTTAAATGCAGATCAACGTAGACGTTTTAGAGAGATAAGCTCTAAGTTAGTGTTCGTTCTTAAAGCATTAAAGCCTGTGGAGTACGATTCTTCACTAGTGTTCCGATCAACGACGTCACTTCCTGTGCTCTTGAATATATCACGTGAGACGTGTCACTGTACGTGTCGTGTGGTGCAGGTGAGAAGCGTGCGGCTCTGCTGGCCGAGATCAGTCGCCTGAGAGAGGGAGGAGCGGGACGAGAGCCGGACCTCCACCCTGTCCGTCTGCAGCCCTGTAGAGGCACCGTCAGCATCAACAACATCCAGCTGCCCCTCAAGGTGGAGTTTGTGTGCTCCGCCCGCACAGGTGAGCTCAGGACGCGAGAGGAGAGCCGTGTAAATGGAGCCGCTCGTGTAAGGTGTTAGTGATGAGCCGTTTCTCGTCTCTGTGCAGCTCGTCCTACTCACTACTTTTTCATCCTGATCCGTTACGGAGCGTGTAACATCGTGGCCACTCCGCTGGCGACTGCTGCTGACGCTGAGAACGGAGACACCATCACCTTCCCCACCTCCATCACACTGTCAGTCCACTCACTCACTCACTCACTCACTCACTCACTACCACTACTACTACTACTACTACTACTATTACTATTATTATTATTATTATTATCATTATGTACAAGTGTATGTCAAATCGAAACCTTAAAAGTGTGACATAAATTACAGTTGAATCAAGTTTGTTTTCTAGAGGAATCCAGAACACTTAAGCGCGGAATGAGATGAGATTATGTAGAGAAGTGATGCACCTTTGAGACGCCTGTTTGCAATAAACAAGCCAAAATTAAATTAAAAAAAAAAAAAATATGTCAATACTACAGCTCTGAGTATTAGTATCACTTTATTTTTACATAAATAGAAATATTTTCTGTCTGTATCAAAGCTTCACTTCCAGCTAATGATGAGGTTCAAGCGGCGGTCACGCTAGACTTTTCAGTTCCACAGACTTCCTTTCATACGCGTGTGAACGCTGGAGACCGGAAACGCAAACTCAAAAGACTAGCACATCGCGGCGTGACCTCTTCAGAAAATCCAAGATGGAGGAAGCGCTGATTATAGCGGTGTCGCACCTTCCCGTTTTATACCACACAACTTTATAAGAATATAAAATAACGTCAAAAGAGAAGCACGTCGGCATCCATGATGTGCAGATTAAAACAAAAAAAACCCAACACCTTGGCGTGTGATGTCATATCCGATTACCGCCCGCTTTCACTGCGGTCTTCGAAGAAATTTCGCGAGCTGGAAGTCTAGTGTGATCGCCGCTTCAGTCAGAAATAATGTTCCTTCACAAGATAAACTAAGCTACTTTACATTAATAGAAGAAATTTGTCAGCATTCAAGAGCTGAAGAGCAGGAGATACAGCTGGAATGCTGAATATACTCTAAATTATAATATAATATAAAGTATAATATTATAAATATAATATAAAGCTGAAGAAGCACAGTGTTAACTCATTAAAGCCAGTTTACGGAGAGCTTGTGATTGATTCGCATTTTCACGTGCTCTGTGTGTGTTCTCCAGGCAGGACATTCGCTCTAACTTTGAGATTGATGTAGAAGTCTACAGCCTGGTGAGCAGATCTGTTTTATATCATTCCGCTACACAGCGCTGTTCTATCTTTCTCACACTGCACAGTAACTGTCTGTTCATTTTATATTATTTCCTTCACCTGTCTGTGTTGTAGTGCAACAGCGCAGCGAACAGCAGCAGCGCTAACGTTCAACAGCACCGCAGTTCCACTCGATCAAAAGTAAGTGCACGGGTTATATACGGATTACACACAGCGTGATGTGCCGAGACTTCAGATGATGCTCACTGTGTGTGTACCTGTGTGTGTACCTGTGTGTGTACCTGTGTGTGTACCTGTGTGTGTACCTGTGTGTGTGTGTGTGTCTCTGTACCTGTGTGTGTCTCTGTACCTGTGTGTGTCTCTGTACCTGTGTGTGTCTCTGTACCTGTGTGTGTCTCTGTACCTGTGTGTGTACCTGTGTGTGTCTCTGTACCTGTGTGTGTGTGTGTGTGTGTGTGTGTGTGTGTGTGTGTGTGTGTGTGTGTGTGTGTGTGTGTGTGTGTGTCTCTTTTCCTGTGTAGGCGACACCAAAGAAGCTACTCAGCAGCATTAAGGTACTTTTTTTTTCCCTGTAAAGTCTGTAAAATAAGTTAATAACAACAATAATAATAATAATAATAAAATTAACTTTAACTTTACTATACAATATAAAAATACTTTATATTTAATTGTTAATTATGTTTTAAGAAGTATTTTGGAATTTTAATAATTATTATTAATAATACTATTAATAATGATAGTAATGTTTTTTTATTTAAAATTTAATCATTTCTTGTTTTTAGTAGTAATTATTATTTTGGTTAATGTTTATTTTGTGTTTGTTTTTAAATATACTAATTAGTTACTAGTATTTACTTTTTAAAATGCATTAATTAGTTTCTTCTAAATAATAATAAGCATTGTTATTATAATCATAGTTTTTTTTTTTTTAATTTGTAATTATTTATGTAATAGCAATAATATTCAGTATTTGTTTTAGTTTAATAATAAAATAATTAGTATTATTAAAAGTGTTACACTTATTATTTTTGGATTTAATAATTAATCATTTGTATTATTATTATTATTATTATTATTATTATTATTATTATTACTTACACTTACATTTTCTTCCCTACAGAAATCCAACCCGTGTTCCACTAGTAAGTTGTTTTGTTGTGTTTTTTTTTTTTTATTTCCTGTCCGGTTTAATGGCGGTAATGACCGTGTACCTGCTGCTCTCTAACCTGTCGTTGTTTCTCTTCTCCTCAGCTGGAGCTTCATCTGCTCTGGATCCTCAGCGCTCCAGTAACTTCTCTCTAGTGGGTTCTCACAAGATCACGCTCTCCTCGCTGGGGCAGAGCAAGTTCCTGCTGGACAAGGTGTGGGCTTTAGATAAAACTCTCCTTATTCTGTGTGTGTGTGTGTGTGTGTGTGTGTGTGTGTGTGTGTGTTGCACTGTGGTGGGGTCTGTGGTTATGTAACTGTGCCTCCTCTTTCCTTGTCCCCTGTTTTTTCTCCTCTCAGATGAAGTTTGAGGGCAAAATCAGGCGACTCCTGGGAGATGAGTTTCAGGAAAAGGTGTCACGCGGCCTCCTCTTCACTCTTCTCTTTCTGTCTCGGTGTTCGGTGTGTGCTGTGAGCTGTGTGGAGCGTCACCGATAAAACCTAAAAATAATCACACATGAACGAAACACAGGAAATATAGTCACGTTCAGCACAAATATGACATTCGTAAACCTTTAATTCACACATTTACTTCATTCTTTGCATCTTTCTTGAATATTTAATGTCAGCCCCGCCCTCTCTGTTCTCTGTCACCTGCTTGGCCACGCCCTCAAAATGTTACCGTAATATGTTGTAATCACGTGATTAATCATCCTAACCACTGATTCGTAACGTTACCGTACCTTGTCATTCCTAATCACATCATGAGCAGCGTAAAACTGTAAATTATTACAATTTGTGGTTTTCTGCTGCAGTAGGGGTTTTTTTTTCCGCCTTTCCTCACAGCTGCTTGTTTTCGGTTTATAACAACAACATGATTAATCCTGACAGAGTAAGAGATTTAAATATAGAAAAATCATTCTTAAAAATATCTTTCTGTAAAAGAACAGTAATTAGGAGATTTGCTGTTTCTGTTAAACAAGGATGTGCAGAGTATAAAGTATAACCAAGTTTTGCTTTAATTTCAACACCAGCTTGTGTTTTTAAATATTTTTAGACTAGATGATGAAAATTCCAGACCGTAACACGCCTAATCAAGGGACATGCATATATTTTCGAGATGCTCCTGTCCTTCATTTGGCAGCTTTTTTAAAAAAAAAATCATATCAAGTAGATAGTGTGAGAGAAACGCGTTTAAATTTCTTAAAAAGTCTTGAATCTACGGATGTAAGTTAGGATTTGTGGGTGTAACATGAGGCTTATGCTTGAATTTTAGTCCCACTCACAGCCTGGTGAGCAGATAATATCACTCACATGCACACATTTGTGAGTCAGAACATTTTAATCCCAACTCATTTATGTATAATTACTATCTGACGACTCAGCGCCTGCATACGCTGCTCTGTGGGTGTTAAGGAGTTAATGCGTGCGCCGTTAACACTGATTACGGTTAGATCTGTGTTGTAATGAAAGTGTATGTAGTGTTTTACTGGCTTTGCTGTACCTGTGCTGTTGCAGGTGCCCTTCCTGTCTCCCCTGGAGGGTCACATCTACCTGCGGCTGCACAGTGACAGTCACTCCAACGTACAGCACCAAGGATTTCTGGTGAGTGACAGAAATAATATTCACCTCATATTGTATCTATTTCTCCTTATAACTTTTTTTACTCTCCTCACCAGACCATGTTTGAGGATGTGAGTGGGTTTGGAGCGTGGCAGCGTCTCTTCTTTAAGCTAGAAGGAGGTATTCTGTATTACTGGAACTACCCCAATGAGACGAGCGGCAAGGTGAGAGACGGCGTCACTCCTAGAAACACTTTTCATCACAGTGTCAAGCTTTTTGTGCTCATTTCTGGTGTCTTGTTTATTGTTTATTGTTCCCGTCTCAGCCAGCAGAGGGCAGCATCTCTCTGTGTGGCTTTGACAGCGTGAGGCCTGTGGAGAGGGACTCCTGCGCCCGGCCTCACACCTTTGAACTGGTGAACTCTAGGACCCTGCAGCAAGACCAAAGCCACACCTTAACCAAGTATGATGTTCTGTATATTATTATATTATTGATTATATTATAATCAATATCCTGTTAAAAGGTCCATTAAACCACAAACCATGCTGCTGCTGCTGAATTCTGGATTGTGATTGGTCAGAAGGTGTTGATTAGTTTTCTATAACAAATCACAGGTTTATTTATAATTAATGCGCTCGTTCTAATACGTTATCGTTTCTATAGTAACAGCGCAGTCACAGAGACGTGTACAGCAGACGCTTCACTGATAATAAACAGAAACAAAATCGTTGAAATGATGAAGTTTTCTTAAAGTAAGGAGACGTTTATGTAACATTTATGGAAGGAGTCTCCAGTGTCAGCGCTTTGTAACAGTCAGAGGTAAAGCTGTAACTTTAAGTTTTCCGACATCTTCAGGACAGAGGAGTTTACGCTTCGTTGCGGTTTCTCAGTAACATGCGGAACAAGCTGCGATTATTTTTTTTGTTTTATTAATTTTACGAGAGAATAGAGAGAGGTTGGTGAGGGAACGAATGTTTATAGCTGCTATAACGTAAGTGACAACAGGAACTAACTCGTTTCACTGACGTTAAATGTAACTATAAATGATGTCGTTCTTTATTAAATAAAAATTGTAATCGTTGGTAAATTGCCATGGTATAAGAGGAATAAAACACCTGGGGACGTGCTGTTATAGGAAAATAATGAAGAGACACACAGAGAGAGAGAGAGAGAGAGAGAGAGATAACCTCTTTTCCTCCTGTGTGAAGGAGCTGGTTCTCAGCAGACACTCGTGAGGAACGAGCAGACTGGATGGAGAAGCTGAACCAGGTGCTGCTGGACCTCCACACATGGAGCCGGCGAGCTGCTGGAGGAGAGAACGACCGAGCCAACATCTCGTCTATCACGGCAACGTCACGGGAAAGCGTCCTGTAGCACGTTACTGATACACACACTGACACCAGATACACCTGTGAAAGCAATTATCACTCAGTGTGAAGAGTAAAACACCCCGAGTCTGACGGACCGAGCAGCTTAGAGCCGTGTGAGAGTGTGAGAGTGTGAGAGTGCGTGAGGGTGCGTGAGGGTGCGTGAGGGTGCGTGAGGGTGCGTGAGGGTGCGTGAGAGTGCGAGAGAGTGCGAGAGAGTGCGAGAGAGAGTGCGAGAGAGAGTGCGAGAGAGAGTGCGAGAGAGTGTGAGAGAGTGTGAGAGAGTGTGAGAGAGAGTGTGAGAGAGTGTGAGAGAGTGTGAGAGAGTGTGAGAGAGTGTGAGAGAGTGTGTGAGAGTGCGTGAGAGTGCGTGAGAGAGCGTGAGATTCTACATGTTTTAAACATCACAGTGTAACAGTAATATCTCCACACTGATTCACACAACAAAGCTCCAGTGTGATGATACAAAGCTACTAATACTTTACATTTATCTTATATTCTGAGTGGAAGCGGATTTTTGTTCTCTCTCTCTCGCGCGCTCTCTCTCTCTCTCTCTCTCTCTCTCTCTCTCTCTCTCTCTCTCTCTCTCTCTCTCTCTCTCTCTGTGTGTGTGTGTCTCTTTCTCTCTCTCTCTCTCTGTCTCTGTGTGTGTCTCTCTCTCTCTCTCTCTCTCTCTGTCTCTGTGCATGTGTGTCTCTCTCTCTCTTTCTCTCGCTCTCTCTCTCTCTCTCGCTCTCTCTCTCGCTCTCGCTGTCTCTCTCTCTGATCAGTCTCGGTGGAGGTCCATTTTCTCAGGTTTAATGAAGAAAAATGTTCATAAGTACGTTAACGGTATTGTGGGTCCTTTTTCGCACCGTGTAGGTGTTTATTATTATCAGCTCTATTTTGCGTAAGAAGGGAGAATCAGTTTTATTTGCACATGTGAAGTGCGTAATCTTTACTAAATCCTCTTATTTCAACAGAGTATTCCAATTTTTTATTTTATTGCCTTTCATAACAAATCTTTGCTGATTACAGATTCACTCTATCAGTGTTTAGATTGTATAATGAGGTTGAGTTTTTTTCTATAAGCCTTATATTCTGTAATTATCGCCTATGTTCAGGAGAGACACTAACATCAGGGGAGAAATGAAGCAACACTACAGATTAAATAATTATCTGGTTTTTTGTGCATTAGTGATGGCTGTGGTGTTTGTGGATTGTTGAGCAGCGGCTTGTTTTGGATTAAACACTAAATTATATAAATTATATACTGGACTGTTAATTAGCACACAATATAAACGAGTGTATTGTTTACTTGTTTACTCTTCTGTGTTTCCTGTTTCTGTATGTTATTTTCTCCTGTCCACTGACTGTATGTTAAACTCTGCTATAGCTCCTACAGAATAAATATGGCTAATACGACCTACACGTAGGAGTTTATTGTTTTCTGAAATTGCGCTTCTTTCTCTTCATCCTGATTTTACGTTCCAGCCGTTGTAAAGTTTCTGGAAAAACCAAAACGCTAAAGTTTATAAAAAAAAAAAAAAATCAGTGGCAAGTGAAAATATCTTGAATATTGTCAGATATATCTAGTATTTCTGTTAAAGGATTACAATAAACCAAATATGAGATTATTAAACCTATTTCTAGACATTTTTGCTCATATCAAGCTTGATATTTTATCATTCTATTAGCAGATCCTTTTGATTCTATCTCGAAATAAATGCTTCAAATGAGCAAAATTATCTAATAATACAATAAGAAAAGTAAAAGCTTAAAATGAGTAAAAATGTGTAGACATAGTTTTAATAATCTTATATTTGGAAATAGGAAATATTACACAGATCTGACAATATTCGAGGTAATTTCACTTCCTAGAGTAAGATGATGTTTTTTGCAGTATGTTTACATTAAAACAATGTTCATGTGTAAACACAAAAAAATGAAGAAAATAAAACATTACTGTAATATTCACAATATTGCCAGCATTTAAAGAGTGCATTTAGAGTGCTATTTTTTCCCAAAAACTGAAAATGATTGTTTTACATTTATTTAAATAAACTATATAACGCAAAGACAATGCAAATGTCATGTTATGTTGTTAATCAGAGTGTAGAGGAAGATTTTATTGAACAATTTAAGCAACAGATGAACAAGTTTTGGGGAAAAACAGAACAGCAGGGAGTCGTTTAGGAGTCGACTCTTATTTCTCTGACTGACTGAAACGACAGAATTCCATCACTGACTTCGTCACATTTCATTAATCATTAAATCTACGCAATAAACTTGGATAAAATTCAGAGCTGAGCTTTGCGTTACAGATAAATGATCACGCTCCTGCTGATTCTCACTGGAATATGAAGCGTCATTTCGTTTTGAGCTCGGCGTCCACTTCTTCGTCAGGTCTGAGAGCGTGCCACTGAGCGATGGGTCTCCTCGGACTGGCCAGCATGTCCTCCCAGTGCCGCTGCTCCGTCCCCGAGCTCTTCATTCCCACCAGGATCTTCCCGATGGTGTCGTTCTTACCGATCTTATCATAGTCCAGGACGGTCACTATGATCTGAACGTTCTGTGGAAAAGCACGTAACACACTCATGATGCACTGTTACACTTTAAATATTACTGATATGGAATAAATGATCGTTTCTGCATCTTTTACTCGGCACCTGAATTTGTTCGGATGAAACCTCAAAGCTGAACGATTCGTTGTAATATGGATTCAGGGTTTTTTTCTTTATCGTCGTCTTCTTCTTCTTCAGTCTTTTGCCGTTCTGCATCAGATGGATCTTCACATAAGGATCTAAAGATTCAGACACAGTAAACCACATACGTGTCATATGTGATTATGCGTTTTTCACGTGTGATTTCGCCTTGAAATGGCACATCAAATTCATCTAAAGGCCTTTTACATCATAACGCCACATGTCCTACCTGTACATTCCACATGCAAAAATCAATTAATCACGTGGAAACAAAATCCTATGCTGTACATGCGAAAATAAATGATGCGGAAAATTAGACACATGCCCCACATGTAGATGTAAATAAATTAAAATAAATTAGTCATGTGAAAAATTTACATGAAAATTAATTATTTGAAAATAAACTGAATAAAGCGTGTGAAAGATTGGAAATCGAAAATGGAAAGTTCACATGTTGAGTTTGTGTGAAATGTAATCTCACAGGATTTGTGAAAATTTTCAACACAAACATCTTTTTGAACAAATATGTATTTTGATGCTAAAAATAGATTCGTCGTTTTTTGTTCACGCACCTGAGAGACCGCCTACATCCATTTTCTTGAGGTTTTTGGCCTCCAGGATGACGATGGTGAGTTTCCCGGCAGTGGGGACGTAGCGCAGGGACAGACAGACGTCACCTAACTTCTCCTGCTGCAGAGAAAAACACTAACGTCACTAAACACCTCAATGAGGAGGTGAACATTTCTGGTGAATGCAGAGTTTACATTAAATTACACAGTGTCCTGATTTCATATGAACATAAACAGAGTTCACTTCATGCACCTGGGAAAGATAACGTCCGCATCAGAGATTCAAAACAAAAAGGAATTAATTTAAGTGAGTCAGACGGAGTGAACCGCAAAGAAGCGTAAACTCCTCTGTCCTGAAGATGTCGGAAAACTTAAAGTTACAGCTTTACCTCTGACACTGGAGACTCCTTCCATAATTGTTAAATGAACACATCCTGTCCTCGTACCTCTTCGTGTTCCGCCTTCTGCAGTTCTCGCCATTCCTCGGTCACATGACTGAAATCGACGCGGTTCATCGGCACCCTTACAGCTCCAATGGCGTCGTGTTTGGAGAAACGATCAAAGTCATACACGGTCATGAGCAGAGTCTTTCCTCCCAGCTCTGCGTACGGAACCTGCAGAGACAATTTCACCTTCAGCAGCAAAGATAACAGTAAAGATACAGTGAGAGCAGCTGCTGAACTCTTTCATGAAGTCTTCAGTTAAAGGTGTTTGTGTATAAATGAAGCTGTAAACGTGTCGAATCGCTGCTTTCAGAGGGGGAACTACTTTTTCAGAGGGAGGAGTTTGTGGTAGTTGTGTGTCTCTGATGGCGTATGGATTCCACAAAACCTTCAGGAAAGTGTAAAGGAGCCGGAGCTACTTTTTACTGTATTGCTGCAGTGTGTGAAAGTTACAGATAAAAGATAAAAGTCCATAAGAACAGCTTTGGGAAGATTTTCTCTCACGTCCGTCTCATCTGAACACCGACACTGTTCCTGTGGAACGGCTGCACGTTTACGTTTCTGTTTTACAGTCGAGGGATTTTACACGTTTATATAAACAATCAGCTGCATTTCCACTTCCATTCTGAGTGAGTTTATGAATCAGTGACGTGGACTTTCACCTTAAAAGTGAAGCGCTCATTGAAGGTGGGGTTCAGAGTCTTTCTGTGGATTTTGGTCTCAAATTTTTTCTTCTTGTCTGGGAGGAGACAGAGCTTCACGTATGGGTCTGAAGTCCCGCTCATGTCCATGGCAGCCAGATCTTCTGCCTGAATCACTCCTACAATGAGCTGAGAACAAAGAAAAAAGAAAGAAAATACAGCAAAGAAAGGAGAGCAGGAATATTATAGAATTCCTTTTACTAGAAACGGTTTGTACCGTGCTGTCAGTGAAGTTGTAGTCGAGACTGAAGTGAAGTTTTCCCAGATTCACGTCCTCTTTACTCTCCGTCTGTTTCTCC
>NC_069715.1:30835975-30850975 GCF_027358585.1 Pangasianodon hypophthalmus | reverse complement strand
TTAGGACTAATGATAATAAGTTACAATGATGTTAAAAAATGATGTTCTGTTAAAATATGTTTAATGAGGCAATAAAATGTGAGCAGGTAAATCTATTTAGTGTTTAATTCAGTAAAAAAAAATGTTATTTTTTAATTTGTAAATATTAATTTCCCGCAGTGAAACAAGCCTCAGTTGGGTTTTCACTCTCTCCTGTAGTGTCACTGTGTGACCGCTAGACGGCGCTCTTTACACAGCGCACAGCGACCGTCAATGGCGCTGCGTTATTAAGCGCGATTCCTGAACGCGGCCACACGGGGGCAGCAGCGATACATTCACCACTCACTCCGGGAAAGAGAAGCAGAAGAAGAAGAAGAAGAAGAGAAGAAATAGCGGAAGACGAGAACGCGTCTCCTGGATACGGAGAGAAGCCGAGCAAATGTGGATATAAACAATATTTTTATTTTAGTTTTATTTGAAGAACATAAATTAATAACGCGATTAAACTGTTCCTCGGTTTATATTATAGAAAAATATAAATGATGTTTTAGGAGTCATGCTGAGAAATGGCTAAGGTAACGTTAATATCTAGAGAAAGATGTTTATTTACAGTAATGATTTATTATGAAGTTGTTTTTAAAAGCGAAATTAAAATGTGAAGTAGAAATAGATGTGTGTGTGTGTGTGTGTGTGTGTGTGTGTGTGTGTGTGCAGGTTGATATTTAAATATAATCACAAAATATTAATATTAATGATGTATTTCATCGCAGTTACTTTCATGTGCTGAAAATTATACAGTGTTTATATGTGTGTATAATTTCATTTTCAGTGCATCAATTTAAATAATGCACTTGTGTGGACATTAAAAGAAAAACAAACTAACAAACAAATGAATAAATAAATAAATGGAATTCAGAGGTTTTGCTGTTTGTTAGAGAAAAACTAAACACTGTGATACGTGTAATGACTTTTTCATCATAAGGCTCCTACACTGTAGGTGTTCATCCTGCCTCTGTGTGTGTGTGTGTGTGTGTGTGTGTGTGTGCAGGTGACTGATCCCCTGCAGGCGTCTCTCAGTGTGGTCGGAGCGTTGGAGTGTGTGGTGCGGCGCTGCGTGGGGCCGAGCGGTGGGACGGTGATCTTCACTAAAGACACGGGAGAAACACTAATCACCAAACACGGACACCGCGTCCTCACTGCACTGCACCTGGAGCATCCTGTAGCCAGGTCTCACACACACACACACACACACACACACACACACACACACACACTCACACACACACACTCACACACACACATTTATACACACACACTCACACACACACTTATACACACTCACACACACACTCACACACACACTCATACACACACACACACACTGACACTCACTCATACACACACACTTACACACACACACACACACACACTTACACACACTTACACACACACACGCTCACTTACACACTCACGCACGCTCACTTACACACACACACACTCACACATTTATACACACACACACACACTCACACACACACATTTATACACACACACACTCACACACACACTCATTTATACACACACTCACACACTCACACACACACTTACACACATACACATACTCACTCACACACACACACTCACACACACTCTCACACACACACACTGACACTCACTCACACACACACACACTCACACGCTCACTTACACACACACACACCACACACACACACAGACACTCACTTACACACTCACACTCACTCGCACACTTACACACACTTACAGAACTCAGCCAAATGATAATAATAATAATAATAATAATGATAAAGTGGTTTAAAACATTGTGTGTCACATCCAGTGTTTATTTTTCTCTTTTTCCATTGGTCCAAATCTCCATAACCAGTGAGTATAAACTGTTTTAAATAAAGAGAGCGTTAATAAGGTTAATGTAATTGAAACCATTTTTGAAAAAGAAAGTTAATAATTATTATTATTATTATTAAGATGTAATAAAGGATTTATTTTGCCTTCAGCTGGCTTTTGTGCTTCAGTGCTATTCATTTCCACACACTCTCTGTTCCTGAAGTGGTCTATTAGCATTAACTCCGCCCACTGTTACATATTCATTAAAACAGACACACACACACACACACACACACACACACACAGCAGACACGGTGCTCGCGTGCTCGTGCGGGTTCGGTTTATTTTGTGGACGTTTAGATCAGAGTGTGAATGTTAAAGTGTTTGTGACGCTCCCCTCTTCTCCGTGTGTGTTTTGTAGGACGGTGTTGGAGTGTTTGCGTGCACACGATCGTGTTACAGCGGACGGTTCGAAGTCGTTTGTCCTCCTGCTAGCCGCGCTGCTGCGGGGAATCCGCGACTCTGTGCACGACTCTGCACACACACGCCGCCGCCACGCATCCTGGAAACTGGCCAATCAGCTTCACGCGTTCTGCTGGGACGGGTTGGATGACGTCATAGCTCACGGCGTCGTTCCTTACGCCTCGTCTCTGTTCGGTCCCGGCGGATGTGAGCCGGAGGGCGGAGTCTTGGCTGCGTTGGTGGCCGGATACGTGGGTGGGCGGGTCAGTCCCGGTCAGGCCGAGGTTCTCACGCCGCTGCTGTGTGAGCTCTACACGAGGGTCGCACACGGAGACGCGGACAGCGAGGCCATCTCATTTATTCACGCAAACTTCTCTCAGCTGCACGCGGCCGTGTCGGGACTACACAGCGCCCAATCACGCGTGGTGGAAGGTCTCCTCCTGCCCTGTGATTGGTCCGTTTGGAAAGAGACAGACGGTCCGGTGAAGGCGCTGGTTGTTTATGAGAAATTAGACGAACGTTATGATGAAAGTGTGAGTATTCAGTTTCAGGAGGACTGGACAGTTCAGAGTGACAGCGTCATACAGGAGAGATTAGCGACAATCCTGCGCCTCCAGGTGAACGTCGTGTTGTCGGCGGTGAAGCAGCCGGACCGCGTGCTGGCGTGGGCGTGGCTGAACACCGTCTCCGTGCTGGACTGCTGCGATCCGGGGCAGCTGGACCTGCTGTGTGAACTCAGCACGGCAGAAACGCTCACAGTGCAGCCACTGATGCGCGTCGGGACGCTGACACACTGCCGCCGCTTTCAGCTCGGAGGACGCAGATACGCTAACGTCGGGGTCACACACACGTCAGTACACACACACACCCTGGTGCTGTGCGCGCCCGCTGCAGGACCGCTCGAACAGAGCGTGAGCGTGAGCCGTGGCGTGTTCTCCATGCTGCAGCATCTGAGTCTCTCTCACAGACACAACAACGTCTCACCGCGTCCTGACGAGCAGCGTCTCGCGTCCTCGCAGCGTCTCGCGTCCTCGCAGCGTCTCGCGTCCTCGCAGCTCCACTCGCCGTGTCCGAACCTGCACCAGTGTGTTTTAAACGCTGGTGATGTCATCCCCGTGGGAGGAGTTTTCGAGTTTGTGTTCCATCACTCCTTGCTGCACAGTAACCATGGCGACCCCGAGATCCGGAGACTCCTCGCCGAGGCCGTACTGAGCGTGCCCAGATCTCTGCACTCCCACAGACCCGGAGATTTCCTGCAGCATCTCGTGCACTTCACGAATAGTCTGCTGCAGCGCCGTCCAATCAGAGAGCACGGCTCAGGGTCAGAGTTCATGTGGGGTTTGGGAGCAGATGGATCCGGGTGTGTGTGTGTGGAGCCGGTCTGTAGTAAACACCAGTTGGTGGCGTCTGTGCTGCAGTGTGTGAACAGACTGTTGCGTGTGGAGACTGTGATACACACATCGAGGTCACTCGCCCTCGCAGCATCGTCCGAGCCTGACAGTGAAGAAGATGATGATGATGGAGAAGAAGAAGACGATGATGATGATGATGATGATGATGATGAAGACGGGACGTGACTCCATGTGACCGCTTTCCTCTAAAAATGACCTGCACATGTCATTTAAATCATTTAAATAATCTATGAATATGTAAATTTGGAAACGCCCCCATGTCCTCCTGCCATCTTTAACATTTTCTCACTGATTTATTTAACAGAAGAAAAACCTGTCAGAATATATTTCAGTGTTACCACGACAACCACCTTCTCCTCATCGCTAACGTTAGCTTGGTAGATGGTTAGAGCCTCTGCAGCCAAACGTTAGCACGTTGTTATCTTCTAATAATTTGTATATTAGACATGATTGGTCCAAAGCTGTTGTGTTTATTAAGTTACGTCGCAAACTAAGCTCATACAATCACAATTATTACACAAACACGCAACCACACAAACAGACAAACAACCACATAAACAACCACTAAAGCAACCAAACTCTTAAACAACCAACCACTAAAACAATCACACAAACAACCACTAAAACAATCACACAAACAAACAACCACACAACACACAAGCCCACAGCCACGCAAACACTCAAATAACCTCACACACACACACACACACACACACACACACACACACACATGACCACTTAAAGCAGGAGTCTTCAGTCTCTCCGCAGAGGGTCGGTGCGGCTGCAGGCAGGAGTCACACCCGATTCCACGTGTTTAATTAGTTCATCTTCGTCTCTAATCAGCTGTCAGCTGTCAGGCTCCTGTTTGGCTGGAATCAGATCCCTGACTTACTGTAAACACACAAACACACAAACACTACAATCCCAAACACAGTGAGGGAGTGCTGCAGGTTTATTAGCTGAATAAGATGTGTTCATTTTCAACTTATATTCAACACCACACTAATAAAAGTACTAATTCTACAGTAATTTATTCTATAAAAAAGACAAATGAATTTTATCTTAGTTTTGTCAGAGTTAGTGTAATTGTTCAAGATTACAATAAGATTAATCTAACGTTAATAAATGTGTAGTTTTTACACTTTAAAAGGTTATGCAGATTTAAAACAAACGGCTAAGTAATTTATATACTTTCCTCAAGGAGACTAAAAATGATTACAATTAAGGCACATTTTTCAATTATATATATTTTTCCAGGCTTGTGGTTCATAAATCAATCCTGTCATTAGTTATTGCGTCACTTCCTCCGTCAGTAAATATCCAGACGATCCCAGAAGTCACAGAAATGATCTCTGTTTCCGCGCTGAAGGTGAGACTGCAGAGTTAAGTTCAGAACTGGCCATCCCCGAGCAGGCGTGTATTTGGGCCACGGTGCGAGCCTCTGGTTCCTGCAGAAAGATGTGTGTTCTCTGTGAGAGTTCGGATCTCCGGAGTGAGCGAATGCCCCCCAGTAACACACCATCTGATTGGCCAGGCGACTCTCCCGAGCCGTGAAGCTGAAGTTCGCCACAGGAGCCGAGTCGAACAGGAACGGGAGCTCCGCCCCATGGCAGGCGTGATCGTAACAGAAAGTCAGCCCCGCCCATATTTTGTGATCCGAAGGGGCGTGGTCAAATACATACATCCACACGGCTCCGCCCATACTCAGCGCTGCACGAGCGGAGCATCGCGCCGGACACAGGAAGACGAAATCCGTGACGATCTGAATCAGAAAGAGAGAAACATTGAGCGATTTTAGTTATTTCTTCATGTTTCTGAGGATCCAGATTGCAGTGTGAGGATTTACTGAGACTTTCTGAGTCTCACCTGAGACAGCATCGTCCGTTTGTCCACTTTATGGTAGACGGGAAGGTATTTCTGTAGGACTTTGAGTGTGTGCTGCTTGAAGATGGCGGTGGTGTAGACTATACACTCCAGCACTGACACTGAGCCATTGAAAGCTCCATATACAAAGATCACGCCTTCTTCAGATGTAGTTCCTGCAGGAATGCAAAGTGGAACTCCATCAAAAGTCAGTGAGAAAATCAAAAATATACAGAATGTAAATATTTAAAGTTTTGAGTTCTCGAGTTCAAAAGATGCATCAGTATTTACATGAGGAAATTTCTCTGCATTGAGAGTTTGCACAAAATGCAGGGTGGCTGATCCACATTATAAAAAAACTGAAGAATAAAACACTTGGGGACGCTGGTATGGGAAAATAATCATCTCTGGAGTGGTATAATGGTGGTATAATATAATGCTGACATCTGAATTCATGCTCTGCTCTGCTCACTGCACTTCTACTCTTCACTCGACTCTGAATATCACACGGCTCTTTTTTTTTTTTTTTTTTTTTTAAATAAGGAGATGATGAGGATAAAGTGCACAGTGTGTTACAGACCCATTATAACAGGTTTATAACTCTGCCAGTGACCCTTCTGGAAAGCTGCAATCGGCTGCTCCGTGATCAGTTCTCCATCCACATACGGCCCCCACGTCTCAAACACCTCCAGGAAGCGGAACGGGTTGATGATTTTAGAACCTTCAGAAAAACAGAGGAGGTGAAACAGCATGTATCTCCGTCATCTACACGTCTGCAGGACGGATCTTTTTGAACTCTACTCAGGCTCTGTAACGTTGCAGGGTTCAGGAACTCTCCATGCTCATATAAACTGATACACTGACAACACACTGGGCCTCATTTATCTCACCGAATACGAACAAATTCATTCATAAATCGTTCTCAGGAGTGTTTATACAGGAAACCTGGTGTTCATGAAAATCCAGGTATCTGAAAATATGTTTGTATCCTACGTTTGTAAATTTCTGTATAAGGAGACTCACTAATCTGAACCTCGACTGATCGTCTGTCACGTTTAAATCACTTATTTATTTCAATTACACACCAATTTACTGAACCCTTCTGTCGTTTCATGTTAAAGATCTGAAAGAAAGAGATTCCAAAAGAAAATCCATAAATGAAGACATAGAAGACTAGCTTTTCAATCAGGACTAAATTAATGGCGCCCTGTAAAAGGTGGAAGAGTTAGTGTGTGTCTGTGGTCGCCGACACGCTGCAGTGGCTGAGCTGCATTACTGGAAGATTTGGCACATGCCAAGCTTAGGAGGAGCTCTTTCACTGTTTAGTCGCCATTTTGTCGTTTCATCATGGGCATGGCTAAATGTAAATCAGCTGTGTTCACCTGAACAAGTTTGGTAAATTACAGCTGATTGACATTTATCAATGTCTGCACGAGAGTACAAAAAAAATCAGCAAAACTTTTGTAAATCAAGTGGGAATTTTTAGTGCAGAAGGCTGAACTAAGAGATTCATAATTGAGGCACTTTGAGAATAAATATCATGGTTCAGGGTTGTGTCAGGATTCTGAAACAGACTCCTCCTGAAGGAGAACTCCACAGTTAGTGTTTCACCACACTGCAGGAACGCGTGGCTGTTATGTAAGATAAGACTGTAGGTGATGCAGAGTAAACGTGCAACGCTGATATCATTTCAGATCCACATCAACTCGACGAGCGCGGAGGAGGCTGCGACTACAGATGGTGTTCTGTAACTTTAAACCAACTTTTGAAGTTTGAAGTTTTTGCTGGCTTTGCTGAATCATCTCAAACGTAAAACACACTCTAGTAACCACTTCTCACTTAAACTCAGGTTTTTAACATGTAAAGCTGTGAACATTGATCTAGTCAGTGATGTTTCAGCTGATAAACGCCTCCAGGAGCACCAAGATTGTAGCAGGAATTTAAAAGATTCCTGAAACTACATTCCAGGAACTAAAATCACTCCTTCTGAAGTTGTGTGAGTTCCTGGAATTTCTTGGGTTCCTGCAGTGAAATTGCAGGAATTTTGTGTGTGTGTGTGTGTGTATACCTGCTTGAATCTGGGCCTGCAGGACAGTGTGTGTGTATGTGTGTGTGTGTGTGTTTGTGTGTACGTGCTTGTACCTGGGCCTGCAGGACGGTGTGTGTGTGTGTGTGTGTGTGTGTGAGTGTGTGTGTGTACCTGCTTGAACCTGGGCCTACAGGACAGTGTGTGTGTGTGTTTGTGTGTGTGTACCTGCTTGAACCTGGGCCTACAGGACAGTGTGTGTGTGTGTGTGTGTGTGTGTGTGTGTGTTTGTGTGTGTGTACCTGCTTGAACCCGGGCCTGCAGGACGGTGTGTGTGTGTGTGTGTGTGTGTGTACCTGCTTGAACCCGGGCCTGCAGGACGGTGTGTGTGTGTGTGTGTGTGTGTGTATGTGTGTGTACCTGCTTGAACCTGGGCCTGCAGGACGGTGTGTGTGCTGAGGGAGCGGAGACACTGCATGTCAGACGCTGAGCAAGTCGTATGTATCAGAAAGTTCCTGCCCAACTTCATGGCATCCCACCTACGATATCACACTCATCAACACATCACTGTCATTACAGTCATCTGCGATTACTTAATGGTGTGTGTGTGTGTGTGTGTGTGTGTGTTACCTGGTTTTGAGGGGGATGGAGAAAGGCTGACTCTGTATGGTAGCGTGTCTGAACAGAGTTTCGCTGCTCTGCATCATCAGGTGTAAACACACTGACTGAGCACCAGCACTCTCGCCAAACAGAGTCACCTACACACACACACACACACACACACACACACACACACACACACACACACACTGGAGGGATGGAGCACTGTTCTCCCATTTCTTCGGCTGGGGAAAAAAAACCCTAAACTATTTTCATATCAGATATCAGTTACAATTTATATTTAATTATATTTATTTATAGAAAGATATCATACTTTTTATCCGTTTATAGTTACATTTAATGTTGAGGAATGAAATTAGTTCCTGTTCTCACTTAAGCTATAGCAGCTATAAACACTCGTTCCCTCGCCAGCTTCTTTTTTTTTCTCTCTTGAAGTTAATAAGTAAAAAAAAAAACGTAGCTTGTTCCGCATGTTACTGAGAAACCGCAAAGAAGCGTAAACTCCTCTGTCCTGAAGACGTCGGAAAACTTAAAGTTACAGCTTTTTTACACAGCGCTGACACTGGAGACTCCTTCCATAAATGTCAAACAAACACCTTCTTACTCAAAGAAAACTTCACCACATCAACAAATTTTTTAATCTGTTTTTTATCAGTGGTGCGTCCGCTGTCCACGTCCCTGTGAATGAGCTGTTGCTATAGAAATGATAACGTATTAGAGCGAGCACATTAATATAAACCTGCACTACTGTCAGAGCTGCTGTTATAGAGAATTAATCAACACCTTCTGATAACAGTGAATATAAGTGCTGCAGGAAAACCATGATGAGTAACACTATGATACATATGGAATTATTCTAACTGTTCATAAGCACCACACACACCTTCACTGGGTCTCCACCAAATGCGGCGATGTTCTTTTGGACCCAGCGTAGTGCCGCCTGCTGATCCAGAATTCCGTAATTTCCCACTGCAGATCTCTCAGGATCTTTTCCCGTCACCAGGAACCCAAAAGCTCCTGTACAGCAGCCACGATTAATTACAGATAAATAAATATAAAAGTGCTTGTGTTGTCCACACAAACCTCAGAACACCTGCAAAAACATCCAGACAGGCTCCACAGAGGCCTTCCACGTAAGCAAAATAACACGTCCGGTTTGCATGTGATGAATATGCAATTTTTAGGAATATTTTAGCTTTAATATCCAAAAAAATGTGTACTGTGTATAAATTAATACTACTGAAGGACAGGGAATAAATTTACAAAAACCTGCTTCCAACAATTTTACTGATGTTTCTAGAAATTAGGACTTAATACTTCTGCTTTAAAGCTGCTTTTATATTTGATATTTCCTTCAATCAATCTCAAAATCCTCATTTAAATATTGTTCCCTCCCACTAATTTGCATGTGACATCATTTGCATGATTATTGTTTGTTAATCACCCGTAACACATCCACTAACTCACTGCACACACAAATTATTACTCATGATTTTGGAGACGATGTGTTTATGGCGAGTCTCACCCAGGCGATACTCCATGTTTACCACCACAGTGTTGCTATAGTTACTGATGAAGCGTCCGTCGTACAGTGGTTTGGAGGCGGAGCCTGCGATGAAGTCACCTCCGTGGATCCACACCATGACAGGAAGCTGAGCAGCGGTCTTCTCTGAGAGATCCACACTCACAGGAACATACACGTTCAGGTACAGACAGTCCTCACTCACCTGAACACACATTAGTTAATGTTAATTAATGTTAATGTCACAATTAAGCTATTCATTTTCATTACAAAAAAGTAGATTCATTGGCTTTAGTGTGTGAAGGTGAAGAAAATCATTTATAGTAGTCTTGATATTTATTTTAAATAAAATAATGTGATTATAAGTCCATTAAAAAAATCTAAAGGTCTGCAGTTGTGAAAATAAGATGAAAATAAATCTCTATACCAAATAATTCTAGCATTACTAATAATACTAGCATTTAAAAACTGAGGCTTTGTATATTCTACGTTTTTCTTACTCATATCTGCCACATTGCAGAAACATCATTAAAAGCCATTACAGATTTCTGATGGTTCCTAATGGAGTTTAAAGTGTTTCTGGTGATCTGTAATGGTAGATTAATGGAACGTATATTCTACAACGCTGTTGTAGATTACCTCTATACGTAATTCCCGATGCAAACAATTAAGCCATTTCCCATTACATGACGGAAACCATTAGAAATGTTTCTAATGAACTGTAATTAAAAAACAAACACACATTAATTTTTTATTTAGCTCACTTTCGAAGTGACCATGATCCAATTTTCACCCACTGTGGCATTGGCTTTCACACCCTGTAGCCAACAACTATCTGTTTAATTAAAACGAATCGCTTTAATTGAGAGCTTCCCTCAGTCGGGTGTTATCTCTTACTTGATTGGTGGAGAGAGGATTACCTTAGGAGGACACTCTTCAGAGAATTCCCCCGCACAAGCCTGCATGCACGCCGGCCGAGGGAACGTGGCGTCATACGGCTTCGTCCACTGAGACACGGGTTCAGGAGCGGCCCACCGTTTTGGGCCCACTGGCGGGGCTGCGTACGGAATCCCATAAAACACATGAGCTTTTTCCAGCGTCAGTCCACGAACCGGACCGGAGTGTGTGTGCACGACAGGGCCTTCAGTGTGTGTGTGCACGGCAGGGCCTTCAGTGTGTGTGTGCACGGCAGGGCCTTCAGTGTGTGTGTGCACGGCAGGGACTTCAGTGGACTTCGGCGTAACATCTGACACTTCATCCCACGTGACTCTGTTAAACTCCACACCAGATCGACCTTTTCCATCACTTACATAGTCATTACACTTAATGTCATTACACTCGTTATCATCTGAGAGTTCCATATGCAACTGAGCAGAGTTAGGAATTCTAATCGCAGGTTTATTTTCAGGCCGAGGGTTTACGTCACCTAATTCAGCCTCAGAAATCTGCACACTGTAGTGATTATTCTCCAATATGTCATTACGTGGTGTCTTTTGGAAAGTCATGCTCCTCACTCCTCCAGTCTGAGGCGTGTAATACTGATTATGTGCGAAATGAGTGTGTGTGAGTCGTGAGTCCTTGCCTCTCTCTTGGCCCCCACACACCAAGTCTGGCGTCGCCATGGAAACCAGCACGAGCAAGGTTACTCCAGCGACCGATGAGCGAACCATGATGAGCTCCAGTTGATTTCACGCTGATGGAAGATGAATCCCAGAGATGTGTTTTACCCACACATGCTCTCTCTCTGCCTCACACACACACACACACACACACACACACCTTCAGCTTGGGTTTACTCACGTGTTTACTCAGCTCTGAACCTCCACTTCAAGACTTTTTATTTTCCAGGAAACTCTGAAGTCCTGCTCACTTCTCCTTTAGTCCCTAAACTGAGTGAGTGAAGCAGGACTGAACTTTATAACTCTGTTCCATTAAATATCTTGTGACATCAATAAGGCTCTCTCTCTCTCTCTCTCTCACACACACACACACACACACACACACACACACACAAGGAAGACCTTTGTGAAACAAATCAGATTACAAGCACCAGGAGATCTTGATAAACTTGTTCAAACTACTCACATGCCTCCCATTTAACATTTTAACACGTCATCCACACGCAACTCACGTGTCATTCTTTAATGAAAAATGATAATTGTTGGTAAAATGCTGTGGTATAAGAGGATGAGGCGGAGTGACTGTGACCACTCTGAAGTTGACTGTTTTCCTATAGCACATCTTGAAAAGCAGTGTTTTATTGCTCATGTTCATGTTTGTGAACAGGTGATGAACAGCGTAACACCTTCTCTTTCTCACCGGCTCATAAACAATACAGCACCTGTTCATGAACTGTTAATGAACAGCAACTTCTCTTTATGAAGAGTTCATGAACAGCACAAAACCTTCAGTTCAGCTACCAAACGTAGCGATGTGTGACTGACAAACCCGTCAGTTTTTACCAGAGGCTTAATAATTGTTTAAATTATTTCACATAATCGTTAAAGCCCTAATATTAATAACACGTTTGCTAGCTAGCAGGCAATGCCATTATGATCTTGTAGCAATGTTAATCTTTTACCAACACATGGAAAAAAAACTATAGCGGCAGTTTAATATCTGTGGTCGGTTAATACTGTAGAAAGCAACGAGACGGTGTTCAGATTAGCATCAGAACCGAGCATTAGCATAACCGAAGTTGCACCACGTCCTTATAAAAGGTATTTCTGCATTTTGTTTTTATTTTTCTGATTCATTTTTGTTTTATTTTACTGTGTATCCAGATACATTTTGATGTCCTTGTGTCCCCATGTGCATGTGATGTCTGTTTTTATTTAATATCCTGCTTTTATTTCTACACATGATGTAAGAATAAGATCAGGTCAGACTGAGTAGCCTCAGAAAAAACACACACAAACACACCGCATTACGGAGCGATTGCTCAGAAGTACAAACACGCTGCCTTTTAAGATCATGACTCATCTGTGTTCACGCTGTTCTTCCCCGCTGCCTACGGAGCGCTATACATACAACAGTCTCCATGGCAACAGCATCATTATCATCACCCAGGGATGCATAGCCAAATGAAATATATAGTACATTTGTGTAAATGTTGTGTAAATCGCACAGTGAATATGACTCCATCAAGAGGCAACACTCACACATCAGGAAATATACGGAGTTGTGTTTATTTTTTTTTAAATGTATTCATATGAAAGGTGAAAAGATTATTTATAAGAATATCATAATGATATGACAGTATATGTGAATATGATGCAGGGTAGCACCAGTCCTACACAGCAGGGATTTACGCCACGTCAGCTCTCTGTTACGGTTCGAAATAATAATAATAATAATAATAATAATAATAATAATCGCATTGATCTAAGTCTTGATTAAAATGGAATTCGGTTTATTGAGTGATTTCAGTGCATTGCATAAAAGTAAAGAAGCCAGAACGATCCAGCCAGGAGCTGCAGTTTAGAGCCGTTCAGCCAATCAGAGATCGCCTGAGCCGAACCGCTGGGGCCGAGATCCCACCCCGGCACCCAGTCATATCCTGCAAGGAGAGATATTTTGAGTCAGAAACCAATAATTCTAAAATATAAAGCTGAAAATGAGAGAAATATGAAATGAGCGGAAAAGTTATTTATAAGCGGAGAGAGACAGCAGGGGTTATTAGAGTTCACTGTGCGGGCTGGAGAGTCGTGTCTAATAAATGGAGGAGTTAATTTGGAACATGAATCATCACCATACATACTTTTAACTTGGTCTCGGTTTGGATCAGCTGTTGGAAAGATGAGTGTACACACATTTGACACATTTTATAAACGGTTGTGATACAGAGCCAAAATAATGTGAAAATGTTTTGCTGTTGTTCTTACTGCAAAGCTTGTCCCTGCATTTCTCCATGCCGCACTTGCTGCAGGCCAGACCCACGATATACGGCGTGAACCCGAACACGTTCCCACTGTGACGGAGGATAATAAAATAAAGATATCATAATTAAAACAGTAGCTCAAATGTCGCACTAAAGCAGAGAAAATGCAGGGATTCAGATGCAAGAGTGCAGAATGAGACGTGAATATTTTTACTTACGCGTCACCATAGTTACACACAAAAATGGTCGACTCGGGATGTTTGGAGAAGTTTTCAATTCCTCTGGAACAGACGTGGACGGCACAGCCGACTTTATAACTCGTCGCCCACATCAACTGAAACACACGAAGGACACAGAAAGATGGATGTTTATGCCGTCTGCTATATTAGTATTATTAATCTTTCTGTAGGATGACGTTTATCTAACATTTATGGAAGGAGTCTCCAGTGTCAGCGCTTTGTAACAGTCAGAGATAAAGCTGTAACTTTAGGTTTTCTGACATCATCGGGACAGAGGAGTTTACGCTTCTTTGCAGTTTCTCGATAACATGCGAAACAAGCTGCGTTTTTGTTTCATTAATTTCAAGAGAGAGAATAAAGAGAGGCTGGTGAGGGAACGACTGTTTGTAGCTGCTATAACGTAAGCGACAACAGGAACTAACTTTTTTCACTGACGTTCCACAACATTAACTGTAACTATAAATGGATAAAAAGTATGATGTGTCAATAAATAAAAACTTGTAATGCTTGGCAAATTGCTGTCATGTAAGAAGAATCAGTCACATAGGGACGTGCTGTTTGAGTCATTTGAGTCTGTTCATTTCAATGATTTGATTAGATTGCTTCACCATTTCATTCATTTGCACAAATCAGAAAACAAACAGCTTGAACAAAGTAAAAATAACCAAAATTCATTGCTTTTTCTGACCTGCTGACCTGGAGAGGAAGTGAATCTCTGCCATGAGCAAAAGATTTGAAAATTCAAACACTAACTCACTGAATGAGAAAGGAGTGAATCTCAACCATGACCCAAAGATTCACTGATTCACACAGTGATCTACTGAATACATAAGGAGCGACTCTCAGTCATAACTAAAAGATTCACTGACTCAAGGTGCACAGAATTAGATTCAGCACACACACACACACACACACACACACACACAAGAGCAAATACACTGATGTGAATGAAAGTTATGACTCAGTACCTGTCAGGAACCAGTACTGATTCGTTCACCTTAGTGACTCGTTCAGAACGACTGAATCATTTGTGAATGATACGTATCGACTTCACACTAGTTACTGTAAAATCAAATATGTAAATTATGTACCAGAAATTATCACATGAATAAACTGCATTGTTTATTATAAAG
>NC_069715.1:30828475-30830975 GCF_027358585.1 Pangasianodon hypophthalmus | reverse complement strand
GTTTGATCTTTCGGACTTCATTACCCAAAATCCCTTTCGGTGACGGCGTTCTGGTCACGTGTGTTTTGTTGGTAATAATCTCCATAGTAACGCAGGAACGCTTGGGTTTTGCTTTGTGCTGTGTGAGCTGCAGCTTAAACACCGGAAATGGATCGGAGTTTAAAAGCGACAAGAAACTTGAGAGGAGTCAGAGCTGGAGAGAGACAGGTGAGAGTCTCATCCTTACTGAAAACAGCTGAGGATACATTTATAAACCCGAACTGACTGGCTGATTGTTTTCCATGTTGTGTTTTTGTATAAAGAGAGAAATAAGCGCTCCATCCCGCGGGCCGCGTCCACGAGAGTAAGACAGCTGACTCTACATTCACTTCCGGTGCGTCATTAAGGCTCTAATTTCCGTCATTAATGAGCTACACACTGTTGTGTTTCATACAGAGTTCCGGTTCTGGAGCTGCACAGACTCAGGGATGGAGAAGATGAAGTGAGGAAATCATTCATAATAAACTTTATTTATACTATAAACACTTTTCCTTTTAAAGCCAAAATCTCAAAGTGCTTCAGATAAAAGATTAAAAGTAGATAAAAAAACAAAACAATCCACAATCATAAACAATACACAGTGTATATAATGATAAAAGAACCTGAAATTAAACGATTTTTTAAAAAAGTGCAAAAAGAGGAATTACAGAGATGATAAATGGTGAAGGATGTTATATGATAATTAATAAATCATAACATTAATAAAATCCACATTCAATAAAACATGAATTAATGAGTCACTACACGCAGACAGAAATAAAACAGGAATGAAAGGGAGAGCGATGCGTTTCTGTGCGCTCTAAAGTTAATCAAATTCATCATCTTCCCAAAATCTCCCGAGGATCCTGGTGTTGTTCCGGTGGCCGGAAGACCGTCAGCCGTGCTGTCGGCCCTGAGCTGGGGTTCAGCTTCGTCCTCCAGCACACCGCAGGTAATCATCACATTATCACCTTTATTTACTGAAACCCTTTCCACTCTTCTTTATTTATACACACGAGCTTTTAACACCGGACATCGTCACAGAGCAGCTTTACACAAATCTGGATATAAAATGAAATTAATATTTACATTAATCCCTAATGAGCAAGCCATGAAAGCTTCTAAAGTGTTTATATAAAGTGTTATGAATATGCACTCAGCCTTCATATAAAGTGCTAGTATTATGTGAAATTTTGCGCTGCACAGAATGATGTTTAGTCTTAAGCTACGACGTTGTTACGTTGTGTTAAAGACGTAAATAACTTCCAAAACAACAACAACAACAACAATGACAACGGCAGAAAGTATAATAAATATGACATAAAAAATAAAGAATAATTAAGATGAAGTAATACTAGCATCTATAAGTATAAAAGTACTTAAAAACATAAGTACAATACTGACATAATGAAAGTAATTATTATTATAAAATAAAGCAGCGAGCAGTGAGTCAGGGGCCCAGGCACTGGAGTGATGATGGCTGCAATGGACCTTGTTGATGACTCGAGACCCGTTTCATTGGTTCTGGTAAGAACTTGGGATCTGTGTGAGGGACATGAGGACCTTCTGTACACATGAAATTCTGCTAAGTGGTAAAAAGGGGTGTGCTGAGTAATAAGTTGTACATTATTAAAAAAGTTCTTTGATGGTTCCTCCTAGAACAGTGTTCTCCAATCAGCCACGATTCCAAATAGAACTGTTACTTATCCAGTAGAGAACCCTTTTACTGTATACTACATACCGAGAAGCTAAATGTTAAACTCCTGACAGGTTCTAGATATTGAGAATACTACTACTAATAATAATAATAATCATAAAAAAGGAAATCACTTTCTTTTGGGTTCTACATAGATCCTTTAAGTGTTACCTCATCTGAACAACCAAAGGTCCTTTAAGAGTTAATTTTTTTGTGGCAAGTTCCAGATATTTGAAACATCAAAACAAAAGGATTTCCTTCTTTTTCTTGAGATGTTTATTTAAGTCAGATGTTGATGACCTTGAAACTACAACACATCCTTATGGAAATTCCAGTTGAATTCCAAAGAAAATATCCATTATGACATTTTGAGGGAAATTTATAATACAGTCCTGCTGGCGGTTTTTTTTGTTATAGATCAGAATATAATCTGATTTCTGCACTTCCTGCTGGACTGGAATGGATTTGACATTAATGTGAACTCTGCAGTGAGTCTCATTAGGGCTTTATACTGATTATAATAATAAGTTCATGTTTTTATTGTGTGTGTGTGTGTGTGTGTCAGAGACATTCTTGGCTTTAGGTGTCAGGGTACCATGTATCTCCTCCCATGTGTTTCCATGGTGATTGTCATTAATAAGTTGTGAATTTCAAAGGGAATCCCATAGGGAATGTTTTGTAAGGAAGTCTGTCAGGTTTTCAGAAATGCAGCACAAGTGCATATCCAGGTCAGTATTCCGGGGTGTTTTCTACAGGAATGGGATGCTGGGATAGCGGCCACGCTGG
>NC_069715.1:30785975-30823475 GCF_027358585.1 Pangasianodon hypophthalmus | reverse complement strand
ACCAAAACTCAACCCGGACTAACATTAAACCCAGGTGAAAACTAATCCCAAACCAAAACAATCCCAGACCAGAAACTAAAACAACAACAACATTATTAACCCCCAAATTATTAACCCCCAAAACTTAACGCAAACTAAAATTAAATATAAATAAAAAGCAAATCCAATACTTAACCCAAATCAGTGCTTAACCCAAACTAAAATTAAACCCAGGCTAAAACTAATCCCAAACCAAAACAAACCCAGACCAAAACTGAACCCAAACTAAAACCAACTGCAGAAACTAAAACAACAACAACAACAACAACAACAATAACAACAACATTATTAACTCCCAAAGCTGAACCCAAACTAAAATGAAATCCAGGTTAAAACTAACAGAAACCAAATTATGACAGTATGACTTAAACATTTATATTTTTGCCAGACAATTAAGATTAATAATAACACACTAACTCTCTCATAACTCTTTTTATAGCATTAAATAAATACAGATTATTTTCCACAGTTGAGACGAAACAGATTCAGTTTCTGAAATGTGAAATTTTAGTTTTGAATGAAGTTTTAAGTTGATGTGAACTTTTTCGGATCTACCCAAATCAACCCAAAATCAATGTATAGCGTATAGCGGCAGTGGTGCTGAGGGAGAGCTGTGTGTGTATGTGTGTGTGTACAGGTGTGTTATGTTGTGTTTGACGTTGTGTTGCTGTGTTCAGGAGGTGGAGGCAGTGTGGAGGGTCGTGGGGCTGCAGAGAGAGTTCATGGTGGACTACGCTGAGGTGATGTGCGCTGTGACCGGAGACATGAACGAGAGCAGAAAAGCTGTGTTTATAAAGGTTACAGAGCTCGAAGCTCCACAAACACAACTTTTAACACTTAACACTTTTAACACACTTTTAACACTTAACACTTTAACACTTTAATGCTCGAGACGGATGTCAGATGGATATTTGAGATTTTCTGTTTCTCTCTTTTCAGGTTTACATTAAACTCGACCCCAATAAAACGGGTTCAGTTTCTCTGACTGATATTGAGAAATTTTACTGCGTTAATCAGCAGCAGACTGAACACGGTGAGAAACTACACAGCTTTTCACTTTTAATAACCTTTATAGCTATAATTATAATTACAGGATGTTTAAAGGAATGTGTCATTTTAGTAATTTTAGCGCCCTCTACTGCCTATGATGTGAAATGCAATTACTATTACAACTCTTAAAAAAGATTATTATTATTATTATTATTATTATTATTATTATTATTTCTGCTGCTATTATTATTCATTGTCACTGATGTTTTCTGTTTTTTTAATTCCTGTTTCATCATTTCCCTGAAGATTTTGCAGTTTTGTGTTATGTACAATCATACAAAAAACTACTTTGAATTTAATTGAATTGGAAACAGTGAACCCGCCCCCTCAACTGCCCCCACCCCGTGATAAAAGAAAAAGAGGCGGAGCTTTGTCTCAGCTGGGGGTGGAGCTAAAATGTAAGCAGTAAAGCTTTAAACAGCAGATCTCAAGCCAGTATTATTATTATTATTTTTAAAAATATATCATTGAAGTTCTATTATCTGGCTATATAATATATATATATATAATATATATCACACCATATCATCACAGGTCCAGAAACACTTTTAAAGGTGCATTTTGTTATTATTAACTTGTTAAAATGATCACTGGAGGTTGCAGTCAAACTCAAAAACATTGAATTATAAGGTCTAAAAGCTAAGAGTGAAATGCACTGAAGAGCCAGAAGTCAGGAAACACAGGAACACAGCTTGCTGTGTGTGTGTGTGTGTGTGTGTGTGTGTGTGTGTGTAGGAAGTAGGAAGTAGATTAGCCTTCACTCTGTCATACTGGTAGAACGAAATAAAACTTGAGGATTGACAAAAGAAAAGATAAAAATAATTAATAATAAAAGACTGGTTCCAGAGCAGCTCTTATTGTTCTAGAGAATAATATTATTGAGTTATGGAGTTACTGAGTGATCAGTATGATGACAGATGTTTGGTGTTTGTAATTTTTTATATATTCGGCTGTTTGCAGGAGCAGCATTAGACTTCCTCACGTGTGTACGGGACGCAGGAAGGGTCACTAAACACGTGTCTTATGCCGAGTTTCAGGACTATTATGAGGGACTGAGTATCGAAATCCCCAGTGACCAGGTTTACATCAACATCCTGAGGAGCACCTGGAATATCTGAGTGTGTGTGTGTGTGTGTGTGTGTGTGAATACTATTCTAACATTATAATTACTGTATTAAAGTAAAAAAAATGTCTTATTTTTATTCTGTTATTAAATCTGCTGAGACATTTGTTTTAAAAAGCTTTTTGATCAAACGACTCTTCTGTTGCTTGATGCAGGAAAAGTGATCTAAATAAACACATCATTTATGGTATGCTTTAGATTTACATATGCATCATTTCTAAATGACAAATATAAATATAAAAATGATATTACATTTCACAACTATTTTAAAAAATTCAGCACATTATTTAAATATGTACAATAATAATTTGGCTGTTTTACTGAAGGCTGAGAAAGCCTAACTCACTTAATTAATACTAATTAAGTAGTAAGTCATTTACTAATTAAACCCTAATAACTAATTCATTATGAAGTAATAAATATTTAATATATTATTTAATAAATATTTAATATTTTATTTATTTTTTAAAAAAAGAATAATTGTATAAATTAATATTTAAAAAGGAGGTTAAAACCTACAAAAACCAAAATAAAAACTTAATAATAAAACAGGGAAAATCTTTGGAAAGCAGTGGATCCCAATGAGAAATTGTGAAATTAAATTATTAAATTAATTAATGAATAACTTTATTAATAGTAGGTTGTAATTTAAAACTCAGGGACAGACAGAAGTGTGAAATACTCGATTATTCTTCTGGCATATTTATACTTTACCTGAGTATTACTGAAATTGAATACTTGTACTCTTACTTAATTACATTTCCAAGAAAAGAAACTTACTCTTTACTCTGTATGTTTTTATTTAGACCTTCAGAGGTCTCTCAGTGAAATATTTCAGTAAAATATTCAAATATTAAAACGAGGCGTCTCCTTTTTACCTCGCTAGAAGGCATGTTGAGGTAAGTTTCTGTAATTTTGGAAGCATATACAGACTATATTTAACTGTTAGCCTGTTTTCTGTGCTAATGCCAGGCGAGACTAGCACTGACTCCAGCAGCAGGAATAGAGAATATTATATTTATGATTAATTCATTAATAAACTGCGTAGTGTTAATCATCCATATGAACAGCAAACTTACAGAGAATGACGTTTTCAGTTAAAACGGTGTAGTTGCTTTAAAACAAAACTCATCTAACAGTTTTAGAAAAGTAATAAAAGTTACGTTTCACATGAAAACACGACTTTAACTTCATTAACTTCAGCTTCAGGTCAGAGTTCCTAAGAAATGTAAGAGTTCATGTAATTATTCAGGTTATAAACTTTATTGTTTAAATCTTGTTCAGTAAAAAGATGACAATGAAAAATGTGTGTTGTTTGTTAACTTTTACATTAAAGTTCTCTTAATTAACATGAACACAACATTAGTAATGTTAATAAACTAACAAAAATGTGTTCATTATTTGTTTAAATATGACTACACACACCTGAATTCCATCAGGACTTCAGTCAAATCCTCAGAAGTTAGAATAAATTACATTACCACCCCGGAGTTGATTACTTTCCTACAACAGCACATCCCCAAGTGTTTTACTATAACATGTTAGAAGGAGTGCATTAATATAAACCTGTGATTTATATTATCATATAAAGCTGTGTTATAGAAAATTAATCAACACCTTCTGACCAATCACAATCCAGAATTCAGAATCCAACAGCTCTGTGATGTTAATAATAATCATCTGCTCGACTGACGCTGTTAACGTTGAAGTTTATGGTGTGGTGTTAATGATAATAATTATGCTAATGCTGATGATGTAAATAATGTGTGTTGAGGGAACTTTAATGTAAAGTGTCACCACCTGAATGTATTTATTTTTGTAATCACTTTGGTAACACTAATTTAAGGTTCAGAAAATAAACCAATTATAATTAAGTAATATTTCGCTTACTAATTAAACCTTAATAACTAATTCATTATGAAGTAATAAATATTTAAGATTATTTAGTTCAAGACTAATTTTTTTACATTAATATTTGGAAAGAAGGTTAAAACCTACAAAAACTAAAACTAAAGTGTATCCTAATGAGAATTAATTAATTAATAATTTAAATTAAATTTTTAAAATTGTTGAACTACATAGTACCTGATTCTAAACAATTTATTCCAGAACCTTAAATTAAAGTTTTACTGTCACGTAACAATCACACATTAATCCAGATGATCCAGATCTACTCCAGATGGAAGTCCAAGTTTTATTTAACACTTTTCTGAGTTTAAACCTATTCTGAAAAACATGCGTCTAAAAATAAATGTCTTGAGTCAGTCAGTGAAAGTTTTTGTGCCCAATATGGACATAAAGTTGAATCGACGTCCTCATATGTCCTCGCAGTCCTCGCGTCCGGTTTCGAGTCAGTGACCGTTAGATAATCCGTTAGCAGAACTCTCACAGTGTGTATGGTTGTGGTTTTGTGCTTCATCCTGACTCTCCTCCTCTTCCTCATCACTTCTTTCATCACCTTTCATCTGTAAAGAGAGAAATAATTCATTTAGATTATTCTATATGTGCCATTTCTTAAATACGTGCATTTTTGAATTCTTTTTCAGACACACTCACTTCACCAAACATGAGTTTTATGACCATGCGCAGGATGAGCGACGCCCAGAACCCGTGCAGCAGCAGCAGGACCACCAGCATGCCGTTGAAGAAATAATATCCAAAAAATGGCTGAAACTGTTCCAGAGGATAAACCCAGGAACAGTGGATCAACCTGCAACACGGCCCGCTTTAACACCACACTTATCACCAAACTCACTTTTATTCAGATTTCTCCATGTCTTATTTCTCACCAGAAAGGGAAGATGACCAGCCTGGTGACCATGAAGACCACGGTGAAGAGGATGAAGATGGTGTTACAGGTGCACGTCCATCCCGCGTAATTAAACACCTTCCCCGACTCACAGAGGAAGAAAGACCAGTTACACACCATTTTTTTTTTACAAACAACTTCACTTATATCTTCACACAAGTGCTTTACATGGGCTTCAGACCTTTGCACGAGACCGAAGAACCTTTATGGAAATGTTTGTGGGTGTTTTTTTAATGATGTTGCAAACTTTTGAACTGATATCATTTTTAAACTTTTTGCTTATTAAAGACTACATTTATTACCACAAATTACATTTCTTCATTTTGTGTTATGGGTGTGCAAACTTTTGCACTCAAGTGTGATCATATTAATCATTTATTTGCTTATGATGGCCCAGTGATGTCTCACAAACTCCACTTTCATCTGGCCCACATACACTCTTCTGCAGAGGTTCTTTAGAGAAATGACATAGAAGAAACTCTCTCTAAGGATCTTGTCTAAGGTTCTTCTTTAAGGATCTTCTCTAAGAAACTTCTCTAAGCATTTTCTCTAAGAAACATCTCTAAGGAACTTCTCTAAGGAACTTCTCTAAGGATCTACTCTAAGGATCTACTCTAAGAAACTTCTCTAAGAAACTTCTCTAAGGATCTTCTCTAAGAAACTTCTCTAAGGATCTTCTCTAAGAAACTTCTCTAAGAAACTTCTCTAAGGATCTTCTCTAAGAAACTTCTCTAAGGATCTTCTCTAAGAAACTTCTCTAAGGATCTTCTCTAAGGATCTTCTCTAAGAAACTTCTCTAAGGATCTTCTCTAAGAAACTTCTCTAAGGAACTTCTCTAAGGAACTTCTCTAAGGATCTTCTCTAAGGAACTTCCCGGTCTGTGATAATTTGACTGTTTTTTGTTGTAGTCACAAGAAACATAACAAAGATCATCACAAAGATCCTTCTACATGCAGGTAACATTTAAGAAGGGAAGTTCCAACAGAGAACATCATTCAATCAAAAGGTTGTCTAGGAAACCAAAAATGGCTTCTTCTCTGGCATCAAACCATTTCCAACAACTTTATTTTTAATAACGACACGGCAGTGATGGACTCATCGAATGTGTCTGAGATCAGAACATGGAGCTGGGTGATTTACTGGCTGACTTTTAGCTGCAGACGATCCATTTGGACTGGGCTGGAATATTCTGCTCTCTGTGACGTCTCTCTTGTTCTCCTACCTCTAATAAAACATCAGAGGCGTCGTGCACCAGCATGACCAGAGTCCCGATGCGGATGTAGTTTGCACACCAGGAAAAGGACAGCAGTGTTAAAGTGGCCCAGTGATGAACCAGCTGCTCTTTAAAATCCTACACACACACACACACACACACACACACGCGCACACACAGACTTTGATCTGTAAGAGGTCAGATATGATATCAGCGCTGTGTTCAGGTAAAATCACCTGCTCGCCCTCAGACACAGAAGTGATAAATCCGTTCAGATAAAAACATTAATAAACCCATCGCTTTCACATGCAAGGAATATTATTACACAACCACATACTGTACATCTACACACACTTATAAACACAGGATAGATATGTACATCTAGAAACACTTCAGAAACACCCATAGTCCATTCAATAGAGAAATAGAGTTTTGTATTAAAAATCAGAAAAAGAGGAACGTCTATGAAGGAAGAGCGGTTAAAAAGTGAGCCGAGTCTTATCAGGGTTAGGGTTATACACTCCACTGATAAATTTCCTCGTATACGGCTTTTATGTGCTCAGGGCACAAACCTAAATTTACGATTAGTCTGTATCTAATCACAGACAAACCAGGAAGCTACAGGGAATTCCAGACAAATGCAATTATTATTATTATTATTATTATTATTATTATTAATTACATTTTGAATGCCAGTGTCTGTAAAGCATAGCCAGAGGATTCACAATGTTTTTAAACTTTATTATAGTCATTATAATTGTATATTATTAAGTTCTTATAGTTATTTGATGGTCAATCAAAACAAGTAGGACTATATAAATAATAATGTCAAAATTAATTTGTATTTGAAGGAGTCCATTTTTTTTTTTTGTTAAAGATTTCCTTGTCTGCTCTAGAAAGTACTGAAATAACAATGAGGAAGAAACTAAAGTTAAATGTACGTTAACTGTAATTACAAATAATTGACACATTTATCGTGTTTTTGTAAATGAATAAAGTTTTATACACTCTTAGAAAAATAATCATTTGAAAAGGTTCTTGGTAACATTAATGGTTCTTAGCTTCTGTAAAAGGTTCTAGTTTGGAACCCTCGTGGATGTGAGAACATTTTTCGTAGGGTTCTCCATAAAACCTTTAAGAGTTTACACAGAGATAAAACTAAGGAATGCTTAAGGGTTCTAGACCTTTTTTTTCCCTAACAGTGTAGGTTATAAATACAGTCATTGCATGCAGTATAGTGTGTGTGCGTGTGTGTATGCATGTGCGTGTGTGCATGTGTATGTGTGTGTGTGTGCGTGTGTGTGCGTGTGCGTGTGTGTGAAGAGGCTTTAGAATGAACTCTGACCTTACGTTTGACGTCTACGGCCACACTGAATAACAAGGAGCTGTAAAAACTCATCTCAATCATGTAATACCAGTACTGCGAGTCCAGCAGGGTCTGTACACACACACACACACACACACACACACACCCATGAGGCCTCACCCATGAATAAATAAATAATATAACATTTTATCTATACACACACATCCTAATTTGCATTGCACGTTAAACATCAATTTACTTCTTATTGTGACCAAGCCTCAGGGTTCTAAGGTTCCTAAAAAGGTTCTACATGAAGCCATTTCTGATGGGAAACACTGCGTTATACGGTTTTACATAGAATCTTCCCCTGAGGGACAACAGAAGTAGGTTCTGGAATAAAGTTTCCACTTAGAATTTTAACTATTCCCTACAGACTTACAGCTGATGTTCTCTGTAATACTACACCTGAGTTTATGGCTTTTAAATTTTTTAAAAAGCATAAAGAAGTCATAAAACGGATTTCTACGTTACCTGTTTGGGAAATCCCGCCCACACTTCACGTAAATCATAAAACCACGGTTTCTGTAGAACAACAACAACAACAACAACAAAAAAAGATGGCAACTTTATTTGGATAATAAATAAACTTTTACAGTTAAAATTGTCTGAAATCAACTTCAGAAAGTATAAAACAAGTCAAAGCACTAAGATAAAGCAATATAACAAATCAACTTAAATTCATAGAATAAAATGACAGAAAAGCAATGAAACCATTCAGAGAAAAACAACTAATAACAACAAATACTCCAACTGTAGGAACAAGATGAAAACAAATGATGGGATTGAGATAGATAGATAGATAGATAGATAGATAGATAGATAGATAGATAGATAGAATAAAATAAGAACACATGGTAGGAATATTATTTTTTAAATCTAGCTTTGAATGGTGTGAGTAATTTGTAGGATTGTAAAGATTTATAGAGTTCATTTAATAAAAGAAATGGTCCTTCTAATTCCTGGAACAGAGAGGAAGCTGGAGCCACGAGAGCGTAAAGTGTGTGTGTGGTCGACATTTCCGGAAATAAGTCAGACAGAGGGAGTGATTTCTGTAAATCATTAAGAGCAAATTCTATAAATAATAATTTTAACAGAAGCTGAGAGTTTTAATGTGAGGAGGTCAAATGTGCAATAACACAGCTCATACACACGTTCATTTTAATTCATTAGAATCTGTGGCTGTGTGTGGATTAGTTACGTGTTTGTTTGTGTGTGTGTGTGTGTGTGTGTGTGTGTGTGTGTGTAAAAAGGCTCGTTCATGCATGTTAAGGTGACATGGAAATAAATTACTTATTATCCTTGAGGCGAATCACACACACATGCTTGCTCATGCTCATGCAGTCAACCACACACACACACACACACACACACACACACACACACACACACATGATAATTCAAGGTTATTCTGACGTTCCTCTGTTCAGTTCCCACAAAGTTTTCATGAAATCTCTAAATACTTACGTCATGTAAAGCCACGAGACCTCCGAGAAAAGCGCAGAGATAAAACACAAACCTCCAGCTGCACAAAAACATTTCACGCTCAGATAAATATCAGTAGTGCTCAACAATGACATTTTACTTATCAGTAAAGATTTCCTATATAAATAATGTCTCGTGTGTGTGTATGTGTGTGGGTGTGTGTGTGTGTGTGTGTGTGTGTAAGTGTACCTGTATGGAGTTATTTTAGAACATAGTTGTGACATCATAATAATGACATCATCATCATCATCATTTTGTGAATCATAAATGATCAGATCATAATCAGGTTGGTAAACGTGCACTTGTGACTGTAAGCGATGTTACAGCGATGAATCTGAAATTTATTAAAATGTTTTTACGGATTATGGATTAAAATTTAACACAATTATCTTAAATGCAATATTTAATATTCATAACTTGAGGACTTTGACTGAAACATATCACTATTGTAATATTTTGAGGGGCGGAGCCAAGGCGACAATTCTATCAGTCTGAGGGCGAAGACAAGTGTCCGGCTCTAGAAACGTGAGAGGGTGGAGACAGGTGTACGACTCTAGAAAGGTGAGAGGGTGGAGACAGGTGTACAACTCTAGAAAGGTGAGAGGGAGGAGACAGGTGTACGACTCTAGAAAGGTGAGTGGGCGGAGACAGGTGTACTACTCTAGAAAGGTGAGAGGGCGGAGACAGGTGTACGACTCTAGAAAGGTGAGAGGGAGGAGACAGGTACGCGACTCTAGAAAGGTGAGAGGGAGGAGACAGGTGTACGACTCTAGAAAGGTGAGAGGGCGAAGACAGGTGTACGACTCTAGAAAGGTGAGAGGGCGGAGACAGGTGTACGACTCTAGAAAGGTGAGAGGGAGGAGACAGGTACGCGACTCTAGAAAGGTGAGAGGGAGGAGACAGGTGTACGACTCTAGAAAGGTGAGAGGGCGAAGACAGGTGTACGACTCTAGAAAGGTGAGAGGGCGGAGACAGGTGTACGACTCTAGAAAGGTGAGAGGGAGGAGACAGGTACGCGACTCTAGAAAGGTGAGAGGGAGGAGACAGGTACGCGACTCTAGAAAGGTGAGAGGGAGGAGACAGGTACGCGACTCTAGAAAGGTGAGAGGGCGGAGACAGGTGTACGACTCTAGAAAGGTGAGAGGGAGGAGACAGGTACGCGACTCTAGAAAGGTGAGAGGGAGGAGACAGGTGTACGACTCTAGAAAGGTGAGAGGGCGAAGACAGGTGTACGACTCTAGAAAGGTGAGAGGGCGGAGACAGGTGTACGACTCTAGAAAGGTGAGAGGGAGGAGACAGGTACGCGACTCTAGAAAGGTGAGAGGGAGGAGACAGGTGTACGACTCTAGAAAGGTGAGAGGGCGAAGACAGGTGTACGACTCTAGAAAGGTGAGGGGCGGAGACAGGTGTACGACTCTAGAAAGGTGAGAGGGAGGAGACAGGTACGCGACTCTAGAAAGGTGAGAGGGAGGAGACAGGTACGCGACTCTAGAAAGGTGAGAGGGAGGAGACAGGTGTACGACTCTAGAAAGGTGAGAGGGAGGAGACAGGTACGCGACTCTAGAAAGGTGAGAGGGAGGAGACAGGTACGCGACTCTAGAAAGGTGAGAGGGAGGAGACAGGTACGCGACTCTAGAAAGGTGAGAGGGAGGAGACAGGTACGCGACTCTAGAAAGGTGAGAGGGCGGAGACAGGTGTACGACTCTAGAAAGGTGAGAGGGAGGAGACAGGTACGCGACTCTAGAAAGGTGAGAGGGAGGAGACAGGTGTACGACTCTAGAAAGGTGAGAGGGCGGAGACAGGTGTACGACTCTAGAAAGGTGAGAGGGAGGAGACAGGTACGCGACTCTAGAAAGGTGAGAGGGAGGAGACAGGTACGCGACTCTAGAAAGGTGAGAGGGAGGAGACAGGTACGCGACTCTAGAAAGGTGAGAAGGAGGAGACAGGTATGCGACTCTAGAAAGGTGAGAGGGAGGAGACAGGTACGCGACTCTAGAAAGGTGAGAGGGCGGAGACAGGTATGCGACTCTAGAAAGGTGAGAGGGCGGAGACAGGTGTGCGACTCTAGAAAGGTGAGAGGGAGGAGACAGGTGTACGACTCTAGAAAGGTGAGAGGGAGGAGACAGGTACGCGACTCTAGAAAGGTGAGAGGGCGGAGACAGGTATGCGACTCTAGAAAGGTGAGAGGGCGGAGACAGGTGTACGACTCTAGCAGTGACTTCAGTTCAGCTGAGGTTTAATATCTGAATTTGTGGAAGCTGATTCACAAAAATCACGTGAAAAGCTACATACAATAATTGCTATATAAGAGATACATAAAACTGATCTATGATTCATAAAGTTTTGACTCTAATTTGTCGTACGATTATTTTAGAGAGGAAATTACCGCTGCATTACATACCTGGCTTCTCTAAACTTCTTCAGCACTCCAGGTCTGTCGTGATTTCTCCGTCTGCGAAACCATTGTTCAACCTGACGCTCTGACCAGCTCAACTTCTTACTGAGCCCTCTAACATCGAGCTACACACACAAACACACACACACACACACACAATTCAGTTATTTGGAAAAAACGTTCATATCCTGTGTTTTGCTCCTAAGTTTGTGTAAATTTCTGTACAAGGAGACTCACTAATGTGAACCTCAACTGATCGTCTAAATAATCATATAAATGTTTCTGTGATTCGCTGCCTGATCCATCCTGATGCCCCTTCTGCTCCTCCTCGCTGCCTGATCCATCCTGATGCCCCTTCTGCTCCTCCTCGCTGCCTGATCCATCCTGATGCCCCTTCTGCTCCTCCTCGCTGCCTGACCCATCCTGACGCCCTACTTCTGGTTGGAGTTCTCATCAGTTGAGTTCGCTCAGTGCTGCTGGGGCCCCATATGGACGGCCTGAAGAACTGTTTGGATTGCTGGGGATGGCGCCACCTGGGGGCTGTGGAGATGGTGCTGCTTGGGGATCACATATGGGGAGCTGCACTGTACTGTACTGTACTGTAATGGCTTGGGACTGTGATTGCTGTAGTGGCTTTGGGGCTGCAGTTGCCACGAGCAGCTTCGTACTCAGGACTCCATCAGTGGACAGTGGATAGATTTTAACCAGCCGGACCTCTTGCAAATACTGTGATGAATTTATTGGTTGCACAATTGCACTATTTGTCCATATAGTACACAATAGAAGGGATTTATTTATAATCGCACTATCCGTGTCACCCAGATGAGGATGGATTCCCTTTTGAGTCTGGTTCCTCTCAAGGTTTCTTCCTCATATCATCTCGGGGAGTTTTTCCTCACCACCGTCACCTCTGACTTGCTCATTAGGGATAAATTCACAGTGATAAATTCAAATATTTACAATATATTTTTGTGAATCCATTTATTTCTTTAAAGCTGCTTTGTGACAATGTCCATTGTTAAACGCGCTATACAAATAAAATTGAATTGAATTGAATTTTATTAACGGATCACATGGTCATTTCGTGTTGCTTCATATTAATGACCTGAACAATGTGATTCCAAAACAAATCCATCAATTAAGAGAAATAAGACTAGCCATTCAATAAGGACAAAAGTAATGTCTACGTTAGCTAAAATGCGTGTCTATGGTAGCCGACGCGCTGCAGTGGCTGAGCTGCATTATTGGGAGATTTAGTGCGCTTAGGAGGCGCTCTTTCACCATTTAGTTGCAATTTTATGGAGTTTTGTGGGTGTGTCTAAATGTACATCAGCTGGAGTTAACCCTACCCCTTGTAGCATGGAATACTGAACACTTGTGTACAAGATTTTGTGACACATTGTATTCAGTATATGTGTGTGTGTGTTTACCTTTGATGGATGTTTAGAGTGTGTGTTATAGTACTGTTCCAGTGTGGGATTATTTGAGGCTCTCAGGCGGGATTTGTCTTTCACTCCGAGGGCTGCAGCGATAGGTGGAGCAATTAGTCTGTCAGGAGCATGACGCAATCAATTTTTTCAAAAGAACGGACCCAAAGAACGGTTTTTCATCTCACACACACAAACACACACACACACACATATCGTTCTTTATCCTTACACACACATGCAAATCCACACACTCCTACAGTTAGACAAACAATTTGTTCAGAGATTATCTCTGTCTCTTGTGTGTGTGTGTGTGTGTGTGTGTGTGTGTTTACCTCTCATACAGGACTCTGAGTCCCAGCAGCACTACAGCGATGGGTAAAATCATATACAGATGGGATACATGAGCGTAAACCTGGCCCTCTTTATCCTGCAGATCTGCCCATGTGACATTCACAGGCAACCACAAACGATCCCACCAAAACCACTCACTGAGCATTGCCCTGTTACACACACACACACACACACACACACACACACACATCCTTTCTTTTTGAACCGATAGTGACAAAGCCTCTCATCATCAGAGTAAACATGCATACACTTACACTCTTACACACGGTCACAACAGGTTGTTAACACCTGCTGGCTACACACACACACACACACACACACACACACGTTTTCCATCTGTGTGTGTGTGTGTGTGTGTGTGTGTGTGTGTGTGTGAAGGCATGTTGGAACAGCTCTGAGAAAAGCCTGTTAGAGCACCTGTGACACTGTGTGAGTATTTTAGAACAAACTGTGTGAAAAGTTTGTTTCATTCCTCTAAATGATTTACCCACATTTCTGTCCTCGCTGTAATCTCTCTCTCTCTCTCTCTCTCTCTCTCTCTCTCTCTCTCGTCACATCCAATTAATCTAATCATCTCAAATTATGAAAAAGTTTCACCTTGAGAGATTCCAACACAGCCACAGGTTGGGCTGCAGTGTGTTCACTATGAGCACACACACCGTGCAGAAAGCAGATTTATTTCAAATGAATTATAGAGCTCACTTTCAAACAGAAATCAGCCGAGAAAAATACCAGAGAGAAGAAAGCACAGCACTTACCTGCCTTTTCCCTGCTCGCTCTTCTCGGTCTGAAACAGGTAGACGTTCTTTCTGTCTCACACACACACACCCTCCCTCTCTTTCTCTCTCTCTCTCTCTCTCTCTCGCTCTCACACACACGCACATAGACAAGACACACCTGTAGTCAGCGATCCTCAGTCCTGCCCAGAATAATGACTCTACTATGTATTGCTACACACACACACACTCACACTCACACACACACACACACACACACACACACAAACACACCACTTTTTTGAACACTTTAACCCACAAAGAGCCCATTGAATAGCAAACCTTGTGTGTGTATGTGTGTGTGTGTGTGTGTGTGTTTGTGTGTTTGCTTTCTTAGAGGGTCCAAAATGTTCCCATAATGATAGGATCATGCGGCATGCTTGACCTTCTGAGGGGCTCCATTGAATCCATTTTTTTTAATAAAAAGGCTGCAGGTGTGTGTGTGTGTGTGTGTGTGTGTGTGTGCATGTTGTGAATGTAAAAAGGGGAATTTATTGGTATTAACTTTCACAAAATATCATTAAATTGGTGTGTAATTGAAATAAATAAGTGATTTAAACGTGACAGCGTAATCCGTTTATAAAATAACAGAAACTCATCGACAGTTGTACGATTTGAAGACTTGAAGACATTTTTCCATTATCATGAACATGAACTGTTTTAACTCCTGAGAACATTTCAGGAATAAGTTTGTAATAATTAGTTTGTATAAAAGAAGCCCAGGGTTTGCCTCCAGGAGATTATCAGTGTGAGATTGTAAGGGTGGAGAATGATCACGGCTTCCGCTGCTTTACTCTGACTTCAGTTAAGAGAGAACCTCACAGTACAGTGGAACTCATTCCTGCTCCCTCTTGTGGTTTTCTGCAGTAAAACATCTACAGCTGAGTCATGAATAAAGTCATGAATAAAGTCATAAATAAAGTCTCTACAGGACGTGAAGTCAGCAGTGAGCAAGACACATCCAGTCTTTCAGTCAGAATTGTATTGAGTAATTTTTTTCTTTAAATTATAAAAACATTGCTGATGGTTCTCAGAGGACCCCGTTGTCAAATTTGGTGTCTTATGAAAGAGATCTGATACCTGTCAGTTTTATTTTTTAATTTTACTTGAGTCGACTTTGTTCATGTGTCATAACCAGGGCTTAAATATAACCTTCTGGCCCATTTTTATTTCTTAACCTTAAATTTATATTAATTGTAGTTAGTCAAGTAATTATTAATGTATGAATTAATAATCAATTAATTATTAATGTATTCAGTGCCATTGCAGAAAACATACTACATCAATTTATGATTGGACATTTTGTATAGTAATTGGATGATTTATAACCACAACTGTGCTACATGTAATAAACTAAATCGTATCATTTCTATAAAACTTATAATTCTCGACAAAATGTGAGCTGATTATGTTTGTTATTATAGCTGAAACAATTCTGAAATATTGGCTACTTTTCATTAATACCTTTGTGCTTTTTAACCTCTTCAGACTTTTGTGCTTTTTATTTTTTAAGATATAGATTAAGCAATACTATTCTACATTTCTCCGTCTAGCTGAGCTAAGCTAGCATGGAGTTAGAAGAGATAAAGCCTAAACAAATCGTAGTTTTACACATCAGGTTATGATATAATACTATTATAGGAAATCAGGGACCAGAGGATTGACAGAAGCTCGAGGAATTACTTTATGTGTCATATAAAACTCATATTCATTATAAAATATTTAAAAAATAAAAAATATTCTAAAAAAGTTACTAATAATTATCAATTTACTTCACAGAACCGGCCAATGACTGAAAGACTGAAGATGAATGAATGGTGAAAGAAATTTAAGATATAGAAAGCATATAAAAGTATTATATGTATAAAAGTACTTAAATATTCATATCTTAATTTAGTGTGAATTATACATTTCTGTATGAGTTAATTAAATATAGTTATATACTGTAAATAATATGAGAAAGAAGTGTCAATGCCAGTGCCACTCATATCTCAAAATACACTCGGGATTAAGATCCATTCTCATGTAGCTTAGATAGCTATGTGATACAATATCTATTAACAGGTAAACATTTATTTATTTAAAAAAACACCTTGTTAAAGTTACAACTCAAATATTCCTGGCAATAACAAAAGCTTTACTCACCAGTATAAATGTCTGACTCACAGGAGCCACCATGAGAGGATCTCAGTTACACATTATAGTCAGGACATTTTAGTGAGAGCGCTGTGGTCGTATATGAGTGTAAAACACAAACTAAATTTACACAAATACTCCTAAGGTGAACCTGCAGCTAATGTGATCTCCAGGATTTTCTTCACTTTATTTATAAATTATACCTCAAAGGAATTTTTACACTTCCACAGTATTTAAAAAAATCTTATTGTCAGGTTTTACATTATGAATTATATCCCTTTTATGTACAGGGAAAAAAGATCCTATTCCTACTGATGATTATGACATCTGAGGGCTACACATCTCTGACCCACAAATCCAGTATACACTCTTGGTTAAGGGAAAAACATCTTCAGTTTGATGGTTTCCTTTACAGAAACATTTCCAAGTTCAAGCCATGGGACCACTTTATGTGGATAGTCCACTTTAGACACTACACAAACAAGCCATCTCAAGACAATTATAAACCATAAGCCTATAAGCTTTCAACAACATGTCATATATTTAATCAGCAGAGGACACATGAGCTGGATTCAAACTTGTGACAGCACTAGGGACAAACCGATAAACTATAGATTGTCTACTAAAAATCAACGCCCATAAACTGGACTATCCAAATGCACAGAGACTGCCTTGGGACAAGATTTGGACTTTGGCAACTCCGGGACTTGCAATTTGACTCAGACTTCAGCTCAAAGACTTGTGATTTGTCTCAGATTTGCATCTTAGAGTCTTGAAATGTGGCTCAGATTTGCAGCTTAGAGACTAGAAACTTGACTCAGACTTGCAGCTTAGAGTCTTGAAATGTGGCTCAGACTTGCAGCTCACAGAATTGAGACTTGGCTCAAATTTGCAGCTTAAAACCTTGAGATTTGATTCAGATTTGCATTTCAGAGACTTGGTCCTTGTCTCGGATCTGCAGCTTAGAGACTTGAGAGCTGATTTGGAGCTGAGTTCAGACACTTGCAGCTTGGAGAATTGAAATTTGGCTTGTACTTGCAGTATAGAGATCTGAGGCGTGGCTTGGACTTGCTGCACAGAGACTTGAGATTTGAATTGGACTTGCTGCTCAGAGACTCAAGACTTGACTCAGATTTGCTGATCAGAGATTCAGGACTTGACTCAGATTTGCTGATCAGAGACTTGAGATTTGTCTCAGATTTGCAGCTCAGAGATTTGAGATTTGCAGCTCAGAGACTTGAAACTTGGCCCCAACTTGCAGCTCAGATTTAAGACATGATTTGCTGCTCAGACACTTGATGCTTGACTCAGTCTTGCAGCTCACAGACTCGAGACTTGACTCAGACTTGTGGACTTGACTTGGACTTGCATAAAGTATCTTGCATACATCTTCAATCCAAAAAAAAAAGTGGGAAAAAGGGACAATTGGACTCCTTTCAGTTCATTTTTTTGTCTTTGTAAAATAAATGTCATGTATGATTGTGTCTGATTTTAACAATATCAGGTGACTTCAGTAAATCACCAAAAAATCCCCCACAGTGCAGCGCTTGCACACCTCAACTTACTGCACAGTGCCGAAATGACAACCACTGATAACTAGTTTGTGATGATGACTCAATGACAATTTACAGATGATCCTATCCTCAAACTTAGACAAGTATCTGATGACTGTGCCACCAACTAGGTTTCCTGGCACTGAAAGAGGTGATTGGTTGAGAGCTGATGGAGGGGGCTGGACCAGAACCTGGCCTTGTCCAATCCAATCTTTCTTACACAGGGGTGTTGTGTGTCACGTCACTGGGTGATGGAGATGACTTTTTGTTGATATTTGTGAAGCTGGTGGAATGGGTGGTTCTGAGTGAGGTTTCCACTGTATCAGGTCCACTATGTCTGGGAGGAAGAGTCTGACACCGGGACTTGGTTCTGGTAGCTGGATCCTGGAGTGGAAGTCCTTTTGCAATGCTCCCCATCAGCTCAGGTTTGGACGGGGGTCTTGGTAGTACAGCAGATCGACTAACTGAAAGTTCTGGTCTGGATGGAGGGCGTGGCAATGCTGTTGATTGGCTGACTGAAAGCTCTGGCTTGGAGGGTGACTGTGCCAAGGATTTTTGGCTGCTTGTTATTTCCTGTTTTGATGGAGAGCATGGCAGTGCTTCTGATTGGAGCTCTGGTTTAAAGGGATGGCAGGACAGCACTGATACCTGGCTGCCAGAAAGCTCTGTTTTAGAAGGTGGTTTGCTGGAATGATTTTTAGATCGAGGTCGTAAAGGTACAGTGGGAGTATTTTGTAAGAGCTCACTGGTTGCTTGAGGAAAGTTCTGATTGAAATGTACAAAGCTGGTGGAGTGGCTGGTTCTGCTTGAGCTATCTCCAGGTTGATCCCCTCTCTGTCTGGGTGGAAGGGTCTGGCAGCGGCTCCTAGTCCTGAAGCCTGGATCTCGAGGTGGAGGTCCATTTAGATTAAACTCTTGGTAGTGGGATGTGCCTACTGGTTTTACTTGACTCTGAGGAACAGACTGATTTAAGTGAGGATCTGATGTGGTAAGAGAGTGACATTCTTTTTCAAGGCTAATTGGCTCACTGGTGGTAGATTCATGCTCCTCTCTTGGTAGGTTCTCCTTGTCTGCAGTCTGTAACTCAGTCTCAGTTGTCTGGCTTTGCAACATGGTACTACAGTCTGGCTCCATGTCCATGGTCTCTTCCTCTGAGGCATTGATTGTTATGTTGATATTGGCAGGATGCTGTGACTGCCGTCGCTGCTTCTCCACCTCCTCACTAAGGAGAAGATCTAGCAACAGGGCTTTTTCCCGCTTCAGGCAGTCCTTCAAAGAGCGGGGAACATCCGGAATCAACCATGCCACCAGCATACTGAGGAACATTGCCAGGTTCTGAAACACCCACAAATGCAAAATGAACAAGCCAACTATGAAATAATTCTCAGATAAAAAAAAAACTGTATATGAACAGGGTGTATTTTAAACACTTCCTGTTGCCTGTTACATGAAATGCACTTGCAATGAAAACACTGTAAAGCCTTTCCCTTCCCCTAACTGACCCCACCTTTTCTGTTAAAACTACACTCTTAGAAAAAGGGGTTTCTCAAGGATTGTTTAATGGTTCTATCTTTCTAAATATCTCTTTTCTAAAAGAGAACCCTCTGTCCATGTTCAGTTAAGGCTCTTTAGCCTTCTCCAAGACAGACAAATCTTTCTACATTCTTTTAAAAAGTTTGTCCCTCTGAAGAAACCATTACAGATTCTGTGCAGAACCCTAGAAAAGAGGGTTTTTGTTTCAGAGAGCATTCCATTTTAGGAATCTAAAACCCCTTAACTATCCAAAGAACCTTGGATGAACCCCAAGGAATCCTTTTTTCCCTAGAATGTAGGGTGTTCGATGGACTCATTTTAGACTCTAATTATGCATTGTGAGTTGCCTTTTAAGGAAAAGGCGTGAAAAAGATTAGATTAGATTAGATTAGATTAGATTAGAAACTAACAAGATTGTTTTAATGGCAAAATTGTTAAGGACATTTTTTAAGGTGTCTTAGAAAGTATATGTTTATTACACTTCTGTGCTCTTGCTCTGACCTGGAAAAAGATGACAAAGGCAAGTCGGGCAGCGAGCACAGACCAGTATTGCTTAGAGAGCTGATATGACTCAGGGGACCAGGGGGGATCTCGATAATCTTTATACCTGAAAGAGAAAGAGAAGACGAGAGGATGTGATTGTCACTGCTGGGATTAAAGAAAGTCTTTGTGTGATTCTGGGTCTACATGTTCACCTGCAGATACGAAGTTCCCGGTCAAAGCGTGTGCTGTTGGGCGCGGTGCCAGGTTTAAAGTTGCTGGTGTTGAAGTAAGCCAGTGTGTGGTCTATAAAGCCATGCATGGTTCCTGTCTCACTGTACAGATACTGATACACCATCCGTGGAATGAACTCTGACGTGAAGGAAATAACAAATGCCTGAGACAGAAAGAGTTTAAGAATAAGAGTCAGTATACAATATATGGCCAAAAGATTGTGGACACCTGATCACACCCCTACGTGTTTGTTGAACATCTCATTCCAGATTTATTCCCCGTGTGTTTGCTCCACTCTTCTGGGAAGCTTTCCACTAGATGTTGGAGCGTGGCTGTGGGGATTTGTGTTCATTCAGCTACAAGAGCATTAGTGAGGTCAGGCGCTGATGTTGGGATGTCGAGGAGGTCTGGGGTTCAGTCGGTGTTCCAGTTCATCCCAAAGGTGTTCAGTGGGGTTGAGGTCAGGGCTCTGTGCAGGACACTCGAGTTCTTCCACTCCAACCTTCACACACCATGTCTTCATGGAGCTCGCTTTGTTCTATACAACTCTGTGCTTCCATTTAGTGGCAACAGTTTGGGGAAGAACCACATAAGGGTGTGATGGTCAGGTGACCACATGCTTTTCGCCACATAGTGTAATATACCTGAACTAATTTAGTATACTTCTGCCATTAATTGTAGTTGTATAATAAAACTTCTCCAATTATTTTCTAATTATTGATAAGTAAACTAGATAATTCCCTTCAGTAACACCCAGTGAGAACGAAACATTATTTTACTCAGTGATCTACCATCTAAGCATGGACACACTTAGTATATGATTTATAACATAGAAAGGTTGCATTAGTTACACACATTTGTGATAACAGCAAACTTGCTGATGCCGCTCAGGATGTTGTACCATATTCCTAAGAAATAAAGAGACAGAGGTTACTCACACTCATAAACATGAAAACACATAGCAAGGGTTTGCTGAAAAACAGAACAAATTAATGCTCAGAAAAAAAATAAGAACAAGAAATTTACAGCTCAGAATTGTAGAAATGAGACATAGAATAGAAAGGGGAATTCAAAAGGTTTAAATAAATGAACTATAAGCAAGTAAGAAAGCAAAAGTGCTGCAATTAACTGTCATGGCAACAGGAAACAAAAACAGGAAACACTTACCATATAAGGTAGTGCAGAGTGTATGAAAGATGAAAAAGGACAGACACTGTATGAAAGTACAGCTATAAAGACTAAATAAATTCCTACCAATCTCCTTTGCTCTGACAGCATCAGGCCGCCGGATTTCAGTTACAAATTTAGCAGCATCGAGTCGAATCTCAATGACGTTATTGAGCAGAGCAAAGACGGGAGCCAGCGGGAAAGAGGCCACGAAGAGCGTAACAAACCCGTACTGGATAACTGCAGGGCAAACGGAAATATAATCAATACCTCAAGGGTCTTAAAAGCTTTAAAATCTCAATCCAAACAACAGGCCCTTTCATTATTAAATACCAGATATGTAATTAAACATGATTAAAGTGGCATCAAGGTGACAAAAGCTGACCACAACATGCGAGTTGTTATTAAAACTCGATCCACATCCACTCACTCATTTCCATATACTCCGGGCTCAGACCCTCATACGGCTCCAGCTGGTAATCTAAGTCCCAGCGGTGCCGTGGCCGATTTGGATCCTTGTCCTTCTTCTTCTTCTCCCCTCCTTCTTTCTCCTCTTTATACTTACGATACATCTTCTTCAGCTTTCTTAAGTGGGGCAGAGAAGAATAATATACGTGCTAGCATCAATATCTCAATTTTACTGCCCTGATTTCATACAAATTTGTGTGCATCAAAAAATAGCAAAAGACATCTTGTCAGTTTTGTGTGTTTGCTTAGATGAATATGCAATTTCTTGCAAAAATATGCAATGTAAAATACTGTAAAATAGTGTAAGATACTGAGTGGAGTCCACCTGCAGTGCGAAAGTCTCTCTGGGAACAGAGTCTGTGTAAACTAATGTGACTGAAGGGCAAGTATTAAGTTTGGGAAAGCCCTTCTCTGATATTTGAAAGCAAAAAAAAAGCATTTAACTCACAATAATGATAAAGCTTCTTGAATAACTATTTATATAGTATCTTGAACATTGTCAGGTGCCTTTAATCAACATTACACTCTGAGCATAATTATTCAAAAATAACAAATACCACTGTGCCACCCGAGAATAATTAAAATATGCAAAAAAACTCACTGAAATATTGTTTTCTTCACCTGTTTTCGCATGTGATGTAATTTATACATTAATTCTTTATAAAGCACCAGCAAGGCATCTATTAACCACACACACACACACACACACACACACACACAATTTATTAGATTGTACAAGCAAATTATTCTGTTTTTTTTGGGGTCTTATAAATCAGCCTCAGATTGTTCTTTTTTAAAAGACTACACATTTACGTCCATGGTGGCTTTATGAAGAAGCAAAAATCAGAAACAACAGAATAATTAGTTGGTTGACAACACAGCAGAATGTGTGTGTGTGTGTGTGTGTGAAAAACTCACGGGATAGCTATCTCAAACACATTGTTCTGGATGAGCTGCTTCCCCAACATGATCATACCAAGCTGAATACACACTTCAATGAGGCAACCTGCTGGAGCACACTGAAAACACACACACACACACACACACACACACACACACACGTTCATCCTACAAGTCCATGCAGAAAACAGCACAGGCGGAGTGTAGCGTAAAGCATTTGATCCTTACCTCCTCCATCCGGAAATCTTTAAAGACGTACACATAGTCACCTGGACGACCCGCAAACCTGAAATCACCCATAAGAGTTTTAGTCTATAAGCAAAAGGCTTGTACATGTACGTGGGAATAAAAGATTCTGACTAACCTGCCCTTAAAGAACGCCACGTAGAAGACAGGTGCAAAAGCGTTCATGCTCTTGAGCAGAAAAGTCTTCAGGATCAGGTGTTCCTCAAACGCTGCTTCGGTCTTCGGAATCTCTGCAATTCCACAAACGGTACTACGTTATCATCCTTAACCGTGTCATTTCTCCATCCCTCATATTCTCTCACTCATCACACTAAATACAACCTGTTACACACACTGACTGACCTAGCTCCGTGATCCAGGCGGCCACAGCTCCATAGATCTCATCCAGCACCAAAACCACCAGCAGGTTGATGATGACAGCTGTGGTTGTCACGGTAACGCGTACATTGGCCTTGGCCTCGTGGTCAGGGTTCATCGACATCACTGCGAAAACGATGATGCGATACAGAATGACACCAGACACTGCCGACAGTGTGACCCCCACCTACACACACACACACACACACGTAGAGAGAGAACAGTCAGTGATAAATTCACGTTCATACATTTACTAATATTAACACTATTACTGACCATTAGGAGGATGGAGGAAATGTTGATGCAGTATCCCGGCAGCCGGTCTCTCCATGTAAGAGATTCTGAAGCAAACTACAAAAAAATATCATAAAATATATTACTATACACATACACAGTATTTCACACATTACAAAAACTGGTCAAGCTGTACAATATTTTAAGTTTTATATGACAGAAGAAGGAAAATAACGTGTTAGTTATGAACAAACTGGACCTATTCTTATTTTTGTAAAAAAAAATTTGCCAGCATGCTAATGTAATACCCTGATAAATGCAACATAGTGAAATAAAATATTAAGACAATCCACTGATATCATAAACTCAAATGCAAGAGTAACATCTAGCTGGGACTTTTCTCCTCCAGGCCACCAGAGGGCGCCCTCCCCTGGATTCAGAATCACTTCCTCAGTTGTGCTTACTACTTCCTGTTGAACTGCTATAAACTGCACATGGACTTGACTCTCATTGTGAAGTCTTACAGTTTGTCTGTTGAATTCAGGGTGTTTTGAGGCTGAGCTGTTGCGGTTGTTTGCGGTTGATTGAGGTTGTTTGAGGTTGTTTGCGGTTGTTTGAGGTTGTTTGCGGTTGTTTGCGGTTGTTTGAGGTTGTTTGCGGTTGTTTGAGGTTGTTTGCGGTTGTTTGAGGTTGTTTGAGGTTGACCCGTCTTGCCTTGGTTTTTGCCTTTACCTAAATTGCCTTTTTACCTAAATTCTGAGCCCTCTGTTACAGTAAGACTGTTGAATTTCCCATGGAATTCTTTAACTATAGAAATAATTAAAATATTTTCTGTGGTTAAATCTCATGACAGGTGCAGGTGAGGGGTTAGCAGCATCTCACTGTTCTCCGTCAAATCCCATCGTATCCCAGACACACTCATGAGCTCACTCATATTCAGCATGTGTCTGTGATTAGACTTTAAATCCTGATCTGACTTTAATCCCACATGATCTATTGTGTGAAATACTCACAAGGTCTAATCTGCTTTCTGTGTGTGTGTGTGTGTTTTTTTTACATGTGTAGGTTGTGTAACTCTTTGTCATTGCTGTTATAGTCTTGATTTTTTTAAAATTACTCTTAAAAACATAATTAATTTTCATCATTTCATTTTCAGTTTCTTTAGTAGCTCGTTTATTAATTGATGTTTCTTTTAAAGTTTATATATTTTAGTTTTAGTTTTAGTAATGCTAGTTCTAGGGACAGACTGAAAGTTTCAGTAGAGAGGAACGCATGAACACACTCAGTGGACCTGAGCATTGATGTCCTCCTGACTTTCTCCCCTGCTTTCAATTAAACTTAAGAAAATGTTCCACAGAAAACCAAAAATGGATCTTTTGAAAATATGTAAGTTTCCTCGGCCTTATTTCTAGTTTTCATTCACCTAATATTTAATTTTAGTCTATTATTTCAGTTGATAAAACTCTTTTTGAAGTTATATCTTTGGCCTTTGTTAACTTTAATAATCATGTTTTCTGTGATCCAGAAGGGTGGAATGGAAGCGACGGAAATAACATTAACAAGCTGATAAGGGTTCCAAGTAGAATTGTTTTTGGAACTTAAGAGCTTTTTTATAAGAGTGTAGGTGAGAATAAAGACAGTGAGGGTGTGGTGAGGGTGTAGTGAGGGTGTAGTGAGGGTGTGGTGAGGGTGTAGTGAGGGTGTAGTGAGGTCATTACACAGGGCACTGAGTGATAGCCAAAGACATCTTCTTCATAAACCCCACCCACTCCCTCAGATAAGCTGATTAATGCTCTCTCTCTCTCTCTCTCTCTCTCTCTCTCTCTCTGTATCTCACTCGTCTATTAACTCTCAACATGTTTCTTAGTGAATCATAAACACACACACACACACACAGGGTCAGGTAAAGCCTTAAAGCTGTCACTGTTCTGTGTGTGCACACACACACACAAACACACACATGCTTTCTCTCTCTCTCTCTCTCTCTCTCTCTCTCTCTCTCTCTCTCTCTCTCTCTCTCTCTCGCTCACCACTGGTTGTCCTCCTTTTGCAGATAGCAGCTTCTCTATACCAATGTCATGTGTCCTCTCATCTGACTGCAAAACAGCAGAGGTTAATCATACACACACATCCATTACATCCAATTGTATCCCATTTTAACTCTCTCTTCCAAACACACACACACACACACACACACACACACTGCTGTATAATGCTCACATAAAGAGCATAACTCATCACTGTCTGTACCGCATCTTTCTCTTTGTTTTTGCTCTTTTTCTGCCGCTTCTGAAGGAGGAAATCCTCATACGCTGGTCGCAGCTCATCCTGAGAAAAACAACAATAATCATGAACTCAAAGCTAAATAAAGTACTGATAAAATGTTTTTTTTGGTATGGAAAAATAAATCCAGTCTGTTGCTATTCTGTCAAAACTGATTTTTATGTGCAGAATTTAGATACAAAAGAAAATCCTGAAAATAGCTTGCACAAAAAAAATGTATTTACTAATTATAATTATAGTTCATTATTTTATCACATAATTCATTAACAAGCAAAACCATCACTTTAAAGTTTTATCCTCAGTGAGTTTTTGTCTAAACTAACCCAAACATCAGCCATGAAGCTCACACAATACAGAAAACCCAGAAGTTAATAAATTAAATATAAGAGAAAAATATCCTTACTTCAGCTCTGTCCTGTATTTCAGCATTTAAAGAAGGGACAAAAAAAGAAAGATAATTCAGTGTGTGTAAATAACTGTACTGAGTGTTTAAGCAGAATACAAAACCATTACCACTCACTTAAACACACATTTATACACACACACACACACACACACACTTGACTCTGGTGTTTAATGTGCCTCAGAAAACATAACAGTGTTTATTTAGTGATTATTAATCAGACCCTCACCTCCTCGTCCTCGACGCCGGAGAGATCCCAGCTGTGCTGCAGACACCGCTGTCTCCTCTTCCAGTGCTCCAGAAACACAGCCCCTACACACACACACACACACACACACACACACACACACACACACACACAGCTAAATGTAAAACTTTGCACCCCCCCATGGCTTCTACGTGAAAAAATAAACTTGTACTATCTTTAAAAAGGGGGAATTTTGAAGAAGAAATGAAATGGGAGTGAATCCTGCAACACGACAACAAATCCAAAACTCGAGCCAAGGAATCTTCAAGAAATCTTCATCAAGATCGAGAAAAAGTCAAAGTTTAGCTTTATGGCTCTGGATCTCCAGACCTGAATTGAAGAACGCAGTGTGTGTGACCTCTTTTGAACTAAATGTCTTGTTGCTATAAAAGAAATGTATTTGTCTCCTGTATTTTGTTTTACATGTATGGCATTTCCCCCCCATTTTAAGGGTGCACAAACTTTTGCACTCAACTATAACTGTATTAGTATTATTTCTCTAACTCTGCTTTTCTTCATCGGCTGTTCTACTGACTGCCCTGATCTCAGATCAGCAACTGAAACATAATCTGTCACTCGAACTGTGGAAAACTGAGTGAGATATTAATACTATTAGTACTATTAGTATTTAGCAGAAGGGGCGGAGTTATTTAGGGGGTGGAGTTATTTAGGGGGTGGAGCCATCAGACTGCTAATGCAGACACAAATTAGGAGCAAAAAGGGATTTGGGTGTGAAGTAGGTAGAGATGGCAGCGATCTGATACGCAGGATCGATGTGGTGGATCGTATGTACTTCAGCGAATCTGATCCTGTCACAAATGGAAAGATTGGATTTTTTTTTTTTCTGTAAATCTTTACATATAGAGAGACTAGACTGTATTTTTTGCTAGGATTGATTTGATTATATTTATACTTTATTATATTGCAAATGTAAGTGATTTTTGTGTGAAAGCAGTGGTTTTGTCTAAGCCGTGTTTAAGCCATGTATTTGTCCTGTATTTTTTAAAGTGCTTCAGTTTAAAAGTCATTTTAAAGATTAGTAGATTTTAAAGAAAAATAATCTCGATATCGACTGGTACTCAAGGTTTCAGTCTCGATACTGGAAAAGACGTGTCACTGTGCCATCTCTGAAAGTAGGTGGTTGTTAGTCTGTTATTTCCATTGAGTGTTAATTGTGTGGTGTAGTGTTTAGTTTGAAATATTAACGTTCTATAATATTACAAAAAAAAGGCTTCATCGTGCATTTATTAGCTCTTAAAGACTTTTCACTTGGAGAGATGAACCAAAGAATTCTTCGAGGTTCTAGATTTATTTATTTTTTCCTAATAGTGTAAAATCCTCCAGCTCATAATTAAACCTAGATGAGCTGTTGTACCTTTATGGCCATGGTATAAAATATGACAGTTTTCAGTAAACACAGACTAGTGCATGCTTGATTTCCAGACAGCAGGCGTCTCGGGTTGCAGGCTAAGTGTGAGTTTTAGGAGTCTTTATTGGGTCTCATATACACAGTGATGATCCGGAACGTCCATTATGAAGGAACCCCAGGGGAATTTTTGATAAGGGTAACTTTAGTGAGCGTACGCACCCCAGAGGCACATGAAGATGGCGAAGGCGACAGTGGCGTGGTTGTCGAACAGATAGCTGGCCCGTGCTGTGCTGCACATGCTGCTCAACTGCCAATAATCACACACTCCATCACACAGAGGACACATGGTGAAGTTCAGACGCTTATCACACATCTCCTGACTGAGAGAGAGACAGGCAGAGACAGGATTCATTTACAAATATCTACTGTTTTTTTTTAAAGCACCTTCTGACACACAGGGAACAGAAGAACCGAAGAGAGAGTGAGAGAGAGAGAGAGAGAGAGAGAGAGAGTGAGAGAGAGAGAGTGAGTACCTGGGCACGTTTGTATCGACAGTCATCCAGCCGTACAGGAACACTACAATCCCCATGGCTGAGGCGGGAATGAGCAGCTGCGTGTAAACTCCCAACCAGGCGAAGTACAGACCGATCTTCTCCCCAAAGTACCTCCTCCAGGGGTATACACACACACAGACACACACAAACACACACACACACACACTTTTAGAAACAGAATTACACTCTCATAAAAATTTAAAACACGGAAGTCTTCTTCGTTGTCCCTCTGAGGGAATCCTTAAAAATTCTGTCTAGATCTTTACACCAAACAATTTCTCTATCAGAAATGGTTCTCGTATATCACTAGAACCCTTGTAATCCTTAATTATCCAGTGAACACTTAAAGAACCATTAAATAATCTTTTTCTAAATGTGTACCAAGTACCATGACAGTTCCATTTTAAATGCCTGACAGGTTCTAGGTTCTTAAGAAGTTCTACACTGAACTATGTCTAATAGGATAACGCTCTGTTGCAGGGTTCTACATGGAGCATCTGAGGGTTCTTCCAGAGGGTCAAGCCAAATTTATCCTAGATTTAGACTTTTAACCTGGATTTAATCTCTTGTGAGAGGTTAATCTTATTATTATTAATAATAATTATTATTGCTTCAGTCTTTGAAATTTCGAACCCTTGAGGATTCTGTGTTTGTGCCTGAAGGTTCTACAACTGAAGTTTTGCTCTATAGGTTCTAGATATTAAGAAGACAATAATAAGCAATAATTTGAAGTTTGTACTGCACACTTACTCAGCTAATACACACACTCTTAGGGTTCCTCAAGGGTTCTTTGGATAATTAAAGCTTATTAGCTTCATGTTGGAAGCCTTTCTCATACGGAAACACACTGCTGTAAAGTTCTACAGAGAACCTTAAAGATTTCCACCAGAGGAACAACCAAAGAACCCTAAATGTTCTAAATTTTCTAAGAGTGTAGCAATGAAGATAATAATTGTTGTTAATAAGATTAATCCTTTACATTTCTTGGAAAAAAGGTTAAATCTCTAATCATTCTTTCTGTCTTTCTGGGAGAACTCTTGTAGGTTCTATTTTTCATGTAATTAAAGATTCTTAGTTTAAAAAAAGGGTTTCCACTCTGAAAAGGAAATCATCATCCTAGAGGGACAGCCAAGGACTCCTTAAGGGTTCTAGGTTTTGAAAAGTGTATCATATATCGATATATTTTCAGAGAGCCGAGTGACGTGTCTAGACATTTTCGCACCTGATGAGATCGACTGGCTGATACTTGAAGAAAACTCCGTAATTGGCCCATTCATCATGTAACAACTGAGAAAACACACACAAACACACACACAATTACACACACTACTAATGATATTAAGCTGTTTTATCAAACAAGTAAAAGTGTATCCTAAACTCCACCCCCAAACATCAGACATCCAATCAGAGTAGAGTTCAGAGCTCACCTGTCTGTCATTGCGAAGCTCTTTAACATCGGAGTTAAAGTCTCCCTGCAGAAACGAGAGCTCAGCGTTCAACCTGCACTCCTCATACACTCACATATATATTTACTGCTGCACATTTATGGACATTTTTATTAGAAAATATAAAATATATTAATGACTGAATAATGAAAATATGTAGTAGTAAATAGGGGGCGCTACAGCATCCGTCTGTGAGTCCAGATTTATATTCGCTCTCATTACTGCACACCTTTAATGTTCATTTTCAGTGTAGTTACTTAATAATTCATATTAATTACTGAATAAAATGCTTTAAGATAAAATAACTGAATTATAAGCCTGGACTTTAAAGGGTTAAGTAAGAAATAACACACACTGGATCATGCTGTTATATGAAATTAATCCACACAGGGTCATGTGATTCCGACTGACAGAAGTTACTGAGTTACTGTTACCTCCCTGTAGTTGATTATTTTCCTATAACAGCACATCCCCAAGTGTTTTATTCTTCTTATACCACAGCAATTTACCAACGATTACTATTTTTTAATTTATTAACAAATGACACGTCATACATTTTGTCCATTTATAGTGAATGGTTATAGTTATTTGTTGTAATTTAATCTGATGTTGATCACCAACATTAATCATCAGGTGGAAATGTGATTACATTAGAATTAAAATAGTAAATTAACTGTTTTTATAATGCTATAAATTTTATTACTAAGTCATTAAATTATAACTTACATCATGTAAAGGAAACGCTGCGTCGTAAACACCTTTAGCAAGTAACGACGTGATTCCTGAAGTGTAAACAAAATGATTAATAAGCACATATACAGTAATAATTCACAACGTCTACTTCTGTGTAATTTATGCTTAGAAATGACAAATAAAGTCTAAATTCTCTCTAAATGAATCATTAAACACAGATGTAAATGCTGAGTGTTCACCCATAGTGTGACACGTCTGAGTACACGCCGTGCGTCTCAGGATCTCAAACACCTGCAAACACCACGGGAATATAAAGAGCTTAAGAATTCAGTCTCTAAAACATTGTGCTAATGTTAATGCTAAATTTCTCCCAAACGCAGAAGCTCACAATTCTCCCTCGTGTCGCAGTGTCGAAGAGCGTGTTTCTCGACTTGATATCAAACCTAAAAACACAAGAGTTAAGATGGTGAAAGTGGTTGTAATTGTGTGTGTGTGTGTGTGTGTGTGGCTGTGGGTGTGTTTACAGGTGTAGCTTCTCTCTGTTGAACGGGAGTGATAGGACCCGTGTGTGGGGGTTTTTCTGGGGATCCGGGACTCCCGGCTGGAACGGCTGATTTATTTTCTCCCAAAGTGAGCTCAGAAATCCAGCAATTCCTGTTTTCTCCTTCAGCTCATAAATCTATGAAGCAGAAAAGAGAGCAAAAGGAGCAGAAATGCAATTTCCTCAAATATTCCTCAAATAACCGTCCTTTCTTCCTGAGTGTCTGATAAATCTGATCCTTCCTCACTTCCTGTATTAGTGCTCCACTCCTCACTAACTCATCCTCACTGGAATAACCAACACCGTCTTCTGAACACTGAACATTTCCATGCCCATGTTCTGAAGAAAGGAAAGTTAAAACATTCTGTATTTTAATTATTTTACAAATTCAAAGCTGCATAAAATAAAAGTGGGATAATACAGAATATAATGAAATCACAGCAACATGAGAAAGGTTCATAAATTCAGCACAAAAATGAGAACATTTTAAGTCCTGATGTTCATTTCCATAATTATGTCTCCTCCTTGGGGCTGTGTGTGTGTGTGTGTGTGTGTGTGTGAGAGAGAGAGAAAGAGAGAGAGAGAGAATTCTGGGTGAAAAATTAGGACTCACTCTTTTGGTAGGAACTTTGATCTTAAGAAGCTCTGCCTCACGACTCAGTACAGACCAGGGGACATGGAGACGCGTAAAACGTACTGTCTTCATCTGAAAGAGAGAGAGAGAGAGAGAGAGAGAGAGGGAGAGAGAGACAGATAGAGAAGGAGAGAGAGAGAAAGAGACAAAGAGACAGATAATTGATGTATTTATGTAAATGAGATAGTTAGCTGGAATCAGACACACTGAGGAACAGCATTAACAGCGTTGTCATGGTTACAGATTTTTCTTTCCTATATGAACACAAACAGCTGGAGAAAATGATTTTTCTCTACAAAACACAGAGGCAGAGAGAAAGCAGCAACATTCAACATGTAATCTTTAAAGGTACATCATATCCTTACAATTACAATTTTGATTTTATTAAAGAACAACACATCATATTTTTTATCCCTTTATAGTTACACTTAATATCATCTAGTGGCTAAGGATCCTGCGCTCTCATCACTGTGGCCTGGGTTCAATTCCCGGGCAGGGAACCACCCTACTTTTATAAAAAGTGTTTATAACTTATTTAGTTTAAAAATGTACTTTTGCCGTTTTGGTTTTAGTTTTCATTCACTGTAATGTTCTGAATTCCTCTCAGTGCCGAGCCCAAGCCCAGATAAAATGGGAGGGTTACATCAGGAAGGGCATCCAGTGCCAAATCAAACATGTGGACCAATAATCCGCAGTGATGAACCTTAATGAGGGCAACCGAAAGAACAGCAACATAATTACGTTTAATATCATTCACAGGGAGGTTTATATTTAACATGTATGGAAGGAGTCTCCAGTGTCAGCGCTTTGTAACAGTCAGAGGTAAAGCTTTAACTTTAGGTTTTCCGACGTCTTCAGGACAGAGGAGTTTACGCTTCTTTGCGGTTTCTCAGTAACATGCGGAACAAGCTGCGATTCTTTTCTCTTATTAACTTGAAAAGAGAGAATAAAGAGACGCTGGTGAGGGAACGAGTGTTTATAGCTGCTATAACGTAAGCGACAACAGGAACTAACTCGTTTCACCGACATTAAATGTAACTATAAAATACACGTCATGATGTGGTATAAGAGGAATAAAACATCTGGAGACGTACTGTTACAGTAATTCTGCTTCACCACACCAACCTGTCACTCAGTATTTTATTGTAACACTCACACACACACACACACACACACACACACACACACAGTGTTTATAACTTATTTAGTTTAAAAATGTATTTTTGTCATTTTGGTTTTAGTTTTCATTCACTGTAATGTTCCTGTTCTGAATTTATCCTGGTGTGTATTTGAAGCACAAATAAAAATAAAAATTTAAAATAAAAAAAACACCCACTCGTTAACATACACACCTCTACGTCTCGTTCGATCTCCAGACCCTGCTCCTGCAGCCCTCGCTCAAACTCCTCCCTGATCAGGGCTTTTTCTACTTCTCCTGGCCCAGGAGCCACACCCATTTCCAGCTCCGCCTCCGCCAGGTCGGCCTGCATGTCCGTGTGGAGAGGGGTGGGACTCTCGGGCGGCAGGTTGCCGTTGGTGACGATGGAAAAGCGTCTCTTACAGTGATACACGAGCACATAATCAACTCTTCTTCGGCCATCAGCGAAACACACGCCTCCTCTCGGACATGGGCGGGGCTTATCCTAACACAACACACCCAGATTATACAGGAGGATTTTAAATAGACTAGCTTATTTCAGTTTACTTCTAGTGTATGCTAATTTCTCTAGAATAAAATCACTTCTGTACAGCAGATCAAATTATATAATAAAAAGATCTTAATCTTAAAAGAGAAGCATGAATAATTTGTAGATAATGATTTAATTTAGCGCCCTCTGCTGGCTGAACTGCAACAGAAACACAGACATTCACCCACTGTTAAAAATGTAGCTGCTTTTTTTTTTTTTTTTGAGGGAAAAGGTCCAGAGCTGAGAGGGGGCGGAGCTAATTTCAGGGCCAGAAACAGAAGTAAACAGGAAACACTGCAAATCAATTGCTAAAGAATCACAGCTTTTAAGTTATGCTTGAAATAATTTGACTATTACCTGACTCTAGGAACAGTTTTAAATTTTACAAATTGAAATTTGATGCACATTTAACACTTTATGATAGATCTTAAATGCAAAAGGAGTGAAAGTGAAGTGAAATTAACCCTCAGTGAGTTGATAAGAGGTTCAGAGACAGTACTGATGTGTACAGTTACTCGAGAGTAAGACAGTTTGGCCTACAGCAGGGTAAAGATAGTGAGCGATAATGTAGTGAGCAAAAGGAAATATTAAAGTTGAAGTGTATTACAGATTGTTGAGGTGAAATGACTGTGTGGTGAGAAACAGCTTAAATAAAAGTCTGTAAGAGTGATGGGATTTTCTGTGAATTATACTTCGATGTGATTTATAGGGAACAGACATATAGAGCCATTAAGGACTCTCTGGATTAACCCTTGAAGGTTCTATGTGGAATACTGTGTAGAATCATCTAATTAGAACCACTTTATTAAGCAAAGAACTTCCTTACCTTCAGTGTGTTACAACTGCTCTTTAAATAAGAACTGTAATTTCAATAAGAACCACCAAAGTTTTAGAGAAACACACGCACGCACCGTTTCCTCAGCAGGTTTTCCTGCATCCTGTCGGCTGGTGGCTTTCTCGTGGCTGATTTCAGAAATGTCTCGGGCGAGACTGCGCAGTTTTTCACTGTGAATGGACGAGGATTCACTCACAGCTGTAGTTACTCGCATGCGCTCTGGAGCTCCGTTCCACGTCTCTGAAGAAAGAAATAGTGTGTGTGTGTGTGTGTGTGTGTGTGATTGAGAGAGAGAGAGAGAGAGAGAGAGATACACAAAGAGAGAGAAATAGACAGAGAAAGTGAGAAGTGAGACAGAGAGACAGAGAGAGATACACAGAGAAAGAAAGAGAGAGAGATACACAGAGAGATGGAGGGTGAGAGAGAAGCAGAGAGAGAGAGAGAGAGAGAGAGAGACAGACAGACAGAAAGGGTAATTGGTGGTGTTGTGGTTCAGCACCATGGATAGGTACATCATATAAAAATCGATCACGTGATCACACGCTTATTTACACAGGTCATGCCATTATTACACACACACACACACACACACACACCCCTAGCTGTCAGTGTCACAGGTAAACAGATGCGGATCTGTGACTAAGAGCGAGTTAAGCGCCTTTATTTCCTCTGGCAGCTTTTATTACAAAACCAGCGGAGCTTCATGGCGTTTCAGAAATATTTCCAGTCCAGCACGCGGTATAAACACAGAACACTGAACATATCTGGGAGTAAAGGTATATTATAAGCCGAGTCTGCGTGACGCATAGACTGGAGCCTGAAATAGCTCAGCTTAGCGCACTGGCCGCTAATTACAACCCGAACCCGAGCACCATCACTGCGCCTCCTGCAGCCTGCAGCCCGAAGCCCGAAGCCCGAAGCCTGAGCCGCTCACAGCCGGACCTTCCGCACACAGCACCGGCATCAGCAGCCGCAAACCCGCCGCCATGCGCACAAAAACCCACCATGTCGCTCTTAATCAGGCTTCCATGTGCTTCTGAGCAGAGCGCGGAATTAGAGCAGCTCTTATCACTGAGCTACAGCACGCGCGCGCACACACACACACACACACACACAACACACATGCAGTGCATTTTAAAATGATATGAGAGTTATTTATAAATAACACATCTCATCAGTGTGATTGGAGAGCAACAGTTGTCCGAGCGCAAAAAATAAACAACAACAACAACAACAACAACAGCCCGCGCGCCATGCGCGCTCCCGTTCATTCCGCCGTGTAAAATCCCGGCGACAGCGACGCAGTAAACCGGACTCACCTGCGCCAGACCTGGGAAACGACATGGTTTCTGGGTGAAAAGCGCGTCGCGTGTCTGAGCTGGAGGACAATCCGCCCGTTAATTCCGCGCGCACGCAGCTTCAGGCTTTACGGTCAGCCCGAAACTTTGTACAGCAGACCGAGCACAGTGACACAACCGGCTCAAAACCGCTCACACACTCACGCTGTACCGCTGTGTGTCATCACTGTTCCACTGCTGCATGTCACAACACACCCGGATGCTGCTCGAGTCAGTTCCACCGCCGCTGTTCAGCTCCACACTCACACTTACTGATGTAAACAACCGTCAGAGTCAAGGTCAGATTTATTTACATAACACCATCAAGAACAACACAGGCTGACCAAAGTGCTTTATACCAATAAATACCAAAACTAAATCAAAAATATATAACAATCATATAACACATGTATAACTATCTCAAATGCCAAGGAAAAGAAAGACTTTCTAAACACAGGTGAAGAATGGGCGGAGCTGAGGGGTGGCCAGGGGTGGCCAGTCCCCGCCTAGTGTGAAGCATGGCCACCTCAAGATATCATTATTATTATTATTATTATTATTATTATTATTATTATTATTATTATTAGTCATTGCAGTTACACGTCACATGATTACTGCTTGGTAAATCTCGCTCTGATTGGTCAGTCTGAAAGTTAACAGAACACACACTACAACATCTCTGGAACATCATTGTCCAACAGCGAGGAACAGAAATATTCCCTGATCTCACTGAACACAACGAACACTAACACTGGATTTCTTCTAGCTACATTTACACTTCCTCGTTCAGCAGATGGTTTGATCCAGAGCAACTTCCACTGGAGCAGATGAGGTGAAGGACCTAGCTGAAGCTTGGCAGTACCGGGATTCACACTTATCTCCTCCTGAGCAGTTGTCCAGCACGTTAACCTCAGAGCCACCACTGCGCTCAGCGTCCGAGCTGTGATTAGAAGCTCTCACCTCATCTGATAATTTACATTCAACTGATGCTTTTATCCAAAATGCTTTCAGCTGAGCAGTTGAGGGTTAAAGGCTTTGTTCAGTGACCAGCTGTCGTCTTGACCATGATGAGATTTGAACCTACAACCTTCTGATCAGTTTAGGAACCAAATCCATCACTGAGTGCCTTCATGTACACCATCGTTTCACTTGTTAATTATAGAAAAATATCAGTGATGCATCATGTACACCTGGTCTACAGGTACAGGAAGTGGAACCACAACGTTCTCAGCATGGAATTAAACCAGATGATTAGCAAATAGACTAGCGCTGATTCTCATTCTATAGCTTTAGGTGTTTGAGTCAAATTTCTTTTGCTAAAATCACTTTTTTTTTCCATTTAAAACACTGACTTTCTCAGAACTGCTGGATTTGAGGGCGGAGCTCATACAAGCTCAGTTTGTGATGTCACAAAATAAACTTCATAGCTTTGAACCAATCACACTGTTCTATGCAAATTGTTAAAGGATGACAACATGGTACCCAGAACAACTAGTTATAGACTAGCTGGTTAACTTAACCTAATGTTAGTGATGGAGAGATGGTGGTTGTCATGGTAACTTTATATTCTCTTAAATATTCTCTTGAATATATCAGTGACAAAATAAGGATGTAAATCGAGTTTACTAGCAGTTTTTAGCTAACCTCAGTGATATTACGCTGGTAGAGATAGCAGGAGGATGTGAGTGTATTTGCATATTCAATTTGCATATTCAATTTGCATATTCATGTATATTCATAGATTGTGGAATTTTAATGAGGAGAAAGGTGTAGAGACATTCCTCTGATATTTTTAGTCATTTTTTGTGCAAAAGAAATTGTTTTTAATAGTTAAAAATGAGAGACTTTAAAAAGGGTTAAAATGATTAAAACACACACACACACACACACAAGAATGTAGATAGAAATTGAGTTTATTGATTAAATATTGATTCATGAGAGTAAAATCTATTGCTTTTTATGTGTATTTTTATTAATGAGATAAGGAGTGAGATAGGGTTACAGTGATGGTGTTGTACATATGAGTGGTTGCAGGGTATTTATACGTGTGTGTGTGTGTGTATGTGTGTGTTCTCAGTCAGCAGGACAGACGTGGCTCTCGCACTCACAGCCGGTGACAGTGAGGACCT